>NC_135432.1:28959739-29259739 GCF_051991255.1 Vanacampus margaritifer | reverse complement strand
GAACATACTCTTTGTCGCAATTATGTCCATGTCAAATGTCTATGTTATAGTTCCCAACGTCCCTTATATAGCATTGTTTTGTTTGTTTGTTTTGTTTTTGGTAATATTCTTGGAATTTTCCTTAACACCATTACAAATAAAAAATGTTGCTGTGTCTGTTATAGTTAATATGTTTTTTCAGTTGTGAAATCTATAATGAAATTATTTTTGCAATTGATGGCATAACTTTATATTAAAGCAAAGCATATTAGACAAAGTACCAATAGTAGCTTACTGTAGTCGTGAACCTCCACCAGTCTTCCATTAAAAGAATATATATATATATATATTTTTTTTTTTTCCTGAACCACCGATAATTGTACGACAGTGCCTTTCAGACAGAACTCACCAAAGCGGGACATTGCTATGTCTGAAGTGTGCATTCAGACAGCTGTTGCGGGTTGCCATATTCACATAATTAGATGTGTGTCAGGAGAACCACAATTGCGTTCAACACAAAGGGGGCAGTGTGTCTCGGGTGTTAAAGTTCTCACTCTGGGCGTGGTTGACAGCGGTTTGTCTCTGTTTGCCAAACAGCTGGCAAATTTGACTTCACCATCCCAACCTGCACCGTCACTACACAAGATGACAAGTCGAGCAAAAGTCACCTTTGAAAGCCAGAATAAAAAAATATCACAATATAAAGAGATCATTTCTCAAGAAGGGCATTATACAAGATGATGTACAGTAATCTGTTGGTGGTCAGCAAAAATTCTATGGTGGGATGTTTCAAGTGAAATCCAGACCAGTATTAACGTATCTATATATCTGTGTATTCAAAGGTTGAGTGTCAAGTCATACTGGCAAATTTAGAACATAGTCAAGTCAACTTTGGCCAAAGACACAGCGATATGGATTCTTGCAATGGAGGTGGGATGCACTGCACATAATTCTTTCGAAACCTCCTACTGTATGTCCTATTTCAGATTTTTTCACAAACCGATACTATTGTTCAGTTCCGGTACAAATTACTGAGCATTCTGAAGTGTTAAAAATGGCTTGCTGTCCTTGGTGATATTAATGGCTCAACAAATACGGGAATTTTGGGGAAATTTCTGAAAGTGAGGCTTTTCAAAGCAAGATTCTGTAAAATCAATAACAATCATACAAATATGTTACAAAAATGTTAGGCATCTGCTATTATGTGGTGATCGATGTTTTCTCAGTTTTATTTCACAATTGAAAAGTTCCATTAACTATTCTACTGCAAGCATTCATGAAAAGCATCCCTTTTTAACTGTGTGACTAGGGGTGGACGATATGGACCAAAATAAAATATCTCGATATGATGTATGATGTTACTTGATAACGATATTTTAACAATATTCTACAGAAAGGGGGAAAAAATCTTTTAAATCTGCACTCGCTTCACAGAATAATTATTAACAGCGTTTTTGAACAGCTCTTGTTTATATTTTAATTTGCTCAATACATCTTCCTCAAAACATTTTACAACAATATTCTACGGCAACATTTACTAATGAAAGCTTTATTATTATTTCCAGGCTATGTAAGGTGTTTTCATTGATTTTTCTGAATCTTTGTCAATTAAATGTCTTTTATTATTCTATAATAACAGATCTGGTAAATGGTAAATAACCTTTTATATAGCGCCTTTAACTACACCATATTGTGCCCAAAGCGCTTTGCCTTATATTCACCCATTTAAATCATCACATTTTAATCTGCACTATGTACTGGTGCACTACTGCCAAATACTACAGAAATCACGACAAAAGACGTTTACTACAGCAGTCAGAATGGGGGTGGCGGGGGGAATATATATATATATATTTTATATATGTTGATTTGATTTGATGGTGATGGAATGAATATATATACGTGAGGAAAATAAGTATTTCACCCCCTGGTGATTTTGTGAGTTTGACCCTTTACAAAGAAAGGAACGGTCTATAATTTTCATGGTAGGTTCATCTTAACAGTGAGAGACAGAATATTAAAAAAAATCCCAGGAAATCACATTATATTAATTTTAAACATTTATTTGTCTTTTATTGAGGAAAATAAGTATTTCACCCCCTAGCAAAACATGACTCAGTACTTGGTGGAGAAACCCTTGTTGGCAAGCACAGCGGTCAGACGTTTCTTGTAGTTGGTCACCAAGTTTGCGCAGATCCCAGGAGGGATTGTGGCCCACTCCTCTTTGCAGATCCTCTCCAAATCCTGAAGATTTCGAGGCTGTTGCTTGGCAACTCGAAGCTTCAGCTCCCTCCACAAGTTCTCTATAGGATTAAGGTCTGGAGACTGACTAGGCCACTCCATAACCTTAATGTGCTTCTTCTTGAGCCACTCCTTTGTTGCCTTTGCTGTATGTTTTGGGTCATTGTCATGCTGAAACACCCATCCACGACCCATTTTCAATATCCTGGCTGAGGGAAGGAGGTTCTCACCCAAGATTTCCCGGTACATGGCCCCATTCATCCTCCCCTCGATCCGGTGAAGTCGTCCTGTACCCTTAGCAGAGAAACAGCCCCAAAACATAATATTTCCACCACCATGCTTGACGGTGGGGATGGTGTTCTTGGGGTCAAAGTCAGCTTTTTTCGCCCTCCAAACACGGCGAGTCGAGTTGATGCCAAAGAGCTCGATTTTAGTCTCATCTGACCACAGCATTTTCTCCCAAGCCTCCTCTGAATCATCCAGGTGCTCATTGGCAAACTTCAGACGGGCCTGTACATGTGCCTTCTTGAGCAGGGGGACCTTGCGGGCACTACAGGATTTCAATCCATTACGGCGTAGTGGGTTACCAATGGTCATCTTGGTGACTGTGGTCCCAGCTGCCTTGATATCATCAACAAGCTCCTGCCGTGTAGTTCTGGGTTGTTTCCTCACCTTTCTCATGATCCGGTTCACTCCACGAGGTGAGATCTTGCGTGGAGCACCAGACCGAGGGAGATTGATGGTCAATTGGTGTGTCTTCCATTTTGTAACTATCGCACCAACAGTTGACTCCTTTTCACCCAGCTGCTTGCTAATGGTCTTGTAGCCCATTCCAGCCTTGTGCAGGTCTACAATCTTGTCCCTGACGTCCTTAGACAGCTCTTTGGTCTTGCCCATTGTGGAGAGGTTGGAATCTGATGCATTGATTGATTCTGTGAACAGGTGTGTTTTTATACAGGTAACGGGAACTTAATTAGGAATACCAATTAAGTAAGAGGACTAATGTGTGTGCCTCCTGGTCACATGACCGGTCTGTGGGAGCCAGAATTCTTGCTGGTTGGTAGGGGGTGAAATACTTATTTTCCTCAATAAAAGACAAATAAATGTTTAAAATTAATATAATGTGATTTCCTGGGATTTTTTTTTAATATTCTGTCTCTCACTGTTAAGATGAACCTACCATGAAAATTATAGACTGTTCCTTTCTTTGTAAAGGGTCAAACTCACAAAATCACCAGGGGGTGAAATACTTATTTTCCTCACTATATATATATATATATATATATATATATATATATATATATATATATATATAATGGTAAGAAAGAGCCAGCTTCCTGCATTTATTGTAATGACAACAAATGCAGCCGCGATCTTGGCCGGGCAATTTCTGAAATTGTCCTACACGTGATATAGTCGCAAATGTAGCTATGATGCGGAGTACAAGTGTGTAAAAACTGAATATTAAGCCAATATGGATTGGACCATCCAGTCAACTTTTACTTGCTTGCATAACATCTGCGTTTGTGAGGCATTGCCAATGTTTACTTTCTTTGTCAATTACAGTATGTGTTAGCTCAATGCAGTGAGGCTTTTCTGATTGTGTTTGGCTGCTTTACTTTTCTTTAGCGGTAGTCGTACTTGTGGAGTCTCAAAGTCACGTAATCCACCATATGGTCTGTGTTGGAACAAAAGTGCTTTTCACTGCGAGCGTTTTTCGGCACACGTTACGATGTTTTTTGGTCTTGTCAACCCCAAATAATTTTCAGGCTAGGGACGTGGACTTAAGTCTTGCTAAGTTTATTAGTCACTAATACGAGACTTCGATTCCATGTTGTCACTTGTAAACACTGCCTCATGGCTGGCGCCACCGAGTCACGTGACTGAATCCTGCCCGCTGATTTGCAGAATGAAGACGTATCACTACCTCCTCTTCCGTCTATGCATGCTGATTCGCCAATTGAGAACTTTCGTCACTTCCTCCTACTTTTCAGCCAATCAATTGAGCCGTTGTTCTCCCCATTTAGAGATAGTATTAAAACTCGATAATGTCAAATTGGACATTGTGAAAGCCGAGTTGACAATAATAGCGATGACGATGATTATCGCCCACCCCTAATCAGATGGGTCAATAATGTGGGTCAGTTTGAACAGGGCCAGATCGGATTTGGACACTTGCTTAAAAACAGTCTGGACAGTCAGCCCTAAAAATCTGATTTGAGGAGGAATCTGATTGGAGTCAAATATGGCTGCACTCTGAACGCAAACCATCTGATTCATTGTTGGAACCATCCTCATCATTTTTTGCCGTTACTAAAGTCATGTCACCACTCCCACAGAGGCGCAGCCCTGCCTCTCTCAGGTCCGCTTTCATGCGCTCATTTGCAGAATTATAAAAATTGGGACTAGGCCAAAGTTACATGCGTTCCAGTATTTCAGCTGGTCCAAAAATTAGTGCCTTGATATTTTAGATTTTAATTGTTTTTTGCCTAAATTTGTTGGGCTAAAAAAGTTACTAAATTGGGTGAGTGTAACTCTGGATTTTGATGGGAAAAAAGTCAAATTATGTAACGCATTGGTCAACCTGTCTAATTTATTTTTGTGATAAAAGATTAAGAACGTAATTACAATGTTAAGCAATAAATACACACACCAAACACTCTTGATGTGCAAAAATTGTTGTTTGGATACGAGAGTGTGACGTTTCACACTGCGAGAGAGCAACATGTTAAAATAAAAGTTTCCAAGTTGAGGGTTTGAAGGGGGGGCAAGGGAGGTTGGTTGCTGTGACGTCACGACGACCCTCCATGTTTGGCGAAGAAGTAGCTCGTAAAACTTCAATAAACTAGACTTGAGTTCTGATTCCGCGTTTAAAACGGTATTCGCGAAGAAGGATTGCTTTTAACCGTTCGGTATCGAAATATTAGTGACTGATGTCCTCTGAAAGGGTAACTGAGCTTGATGTCTTTCACACGGGCACAGCGTCACTGAGTCACTTTGTGTCCCGCATAGAGGCTTAAGAGTTAAAAGGCGCAGCCCACACTTGTCTCGGATGGCTGCTCACAGCCCTTCTTCTCACCGTTTCATCCCCCGAAAGGCTGCCGGGTCCTCGGCGAGTTGCGCCCTCGTTTTATGATCGGGGCCGAGGCGAAAGGACAGCGGCGAGGGGTCGCGACGAGGGGCCCGCCAGCAGCTGAGCCGGCAGGGCGTCAAGATGAGCATGCCCCGAGGAGGACGCCTGTTTCTGGCGACGTGCCTGGGTTCTCTCGTGGTCCTGGTGCTTTACTTCCAGAGTGTTGGCAAGCCCGGTAAGTCATGCAGACACTTTTATTTGGAATAGAACTTTCTTATATCACACTCAATACACGTACAAACAACGGTTGTCTTACGATCGAGTTCCATTAAAGTAAAGGTATAAAAAAAAGGGGGGGGGGGGGGGCGACTTTTCAGCTACATATCTACGTTAATATTGTGCGGTTTACAGTGCAAGTATATCACTATTACTTATTAATTTAGAGAGATGTTAATTTTTTAGGTAAAAAAGCCTCTGCTTTATGAAATGATTGACATGAAAACTGTATTAAGGATGATACATTCTAGCATTTTAGTATTATAAGTTGTGGTAATAAATATGCAAAGTTGCATACATAATATAATGTAGGCTACTATAAAATCAGCCAGTGGATAAAAAACATGCATTTGTTGTAGTTTTACACAAGATAATAATTTATAAGTAATGTCCGTACCGTACTTACACTGTGTTAGATAGTAGACCTCTGCCAATGCCATGTAACCATAGTTTGGAATACCATTATCTTGCATATGCCTTCATTTTATAACATTAACTTTAGTGCATTTACTGGGGTTAAAAGAAAGAAAAAAACATGACCTTTTTTAGTGGTGTTAAGAGAGGGATCACTTTCAATGTGATGTGATCTATCTGCGGAGGGCAGTCAAATTGAATCTGATGTACATCAAGTATGAATAAGGGCACTGTGGATAGTGAAACGTTCTGAGACCCCCTGCATTCCTCTGCTTCACCCCCTCTC
Source organism: Vanacampus margaritifer (assembly GCF_051991255.1). Classification (NCBI taxonomy): domain Eukaryota; kingdom Metazoa; phylum Chordata; class Actinopteri; order Syngnathiformes; family Syngnathidae; genus Vanacampus; species Vanacampus margaritifer. Next base: position 29,253,470 of record NC_135432.1, on the reverse strand, counting down.
CTTTTGTTTCCTGGGCTTAGCCATCTGACTCAAGAAGGCAGATATCGCTCCCCTATGGGACAGCAGACTTCTCTCAGCGAAGTTCCCTGGGAGTGGAATCAGAACCCAAAAGAGAGAAAGAAAGCGTGAGGAAGTATGCCTTGATTGATTGGTTCTAAGCAAGCATGTGAGCCTGTACAGCTCTTTTTCCATTTGTAGAGTACAAAAGATGAGGCCAGTAGAGAAGCAGGGAAAAGACAAAAGAGTATAAGGGCAATGGAGTTGTATCACTAGTCAATATGAATTCTGGGTCACGCACTACTAGAGTTTGTTTTCTCTTGTTATTATTTGATAGTTTGGATTTGACAGTTTGTACCCTGTGTCTGTTTCCTGTTCAAGTTAAGTAATTATTTTTTAAGTATAAGAAAATCTGAGGCTAAATGTGTCACAAGAAAACCATTTGACATCATTCTCTATAATAATCTATCTATCCATCCATCCATACATCTATATCCGTTTAAAGCCTCTAGTGTATTATCCCACCATGTTGATGTGGGGAATTTTGTGAGTTTCATGAGCGGCTGGTGGATTTTTTCCATGTTGTTCTTATGTGGGAAAAAACTCAAAATCAGTAAAAAGTAAATAAACAATTAAATACAATTTAAAAAATTCCCCAGCAGAAAAAATGCAGGTCTGTGGGGGTTAAGTGTAATCGATGCCAATAGAAGACATTATTGTCCTGTTCTAGGGTGCATATGCAACAAAACGGATCTTATGAAAACATAAAAGACAACAAATAATAACAATAATAGTGACAAACATGTACTCTTAACTGCAGGATGAGGATAAATGTTGCCACAAAGCTTCTAACAACCTTTGTGGTGGCTGGCTTGACTAGGCTGGTTGAGACAGTTATATCAGTGTTGCTGAACTGTGGCATTGACAAAATACAGTATATTAATGATAAATCACCATTTAATTAACATTCACTAAAGACATGTCTAGAGTGTCCAAATATACCCCCCCCCCCCCCTATATTTTCAAAGTGTGCTGACATTGACAACAAACCACTATGAGCCATTCTTCGGATCCCAGTTCATTACCAGGGCAAGTTCCCTTCGTTGTGCAGGAAATAAAATTAGTGCAAATAAGAGGATCACGGTTAGTGTTGGCGCTATTTTTTTTTTAATTGCTAGATTGTTCAGGGACGTCACTGACTAAAAATGACAATATTTTTAACTTGGCAACCCTGAAGTCAAGTTGCTGCTTTTGTTTGTTTGTACTGTTGACACGCAAGCGCATCAAAATAAAAGAACGTTTTATTCATAAAGACTGTAGAGACTATGGACAGGCTGGATGTAGCTCTTGGGCACTACCTTGCCCAGATGTACCGCAAGTTTAAGTTCATCCATGAGGTTGGTGGGTCGGGAAAATAATGAGCACCAAACAACAACCTCTGGTGCTCATTTGAGAACCATGCCAAAGTTTTTATGTGCACCCCTGGCTATAATTATAAGTCATGTAATCACATACAACATGTCAGCCAATGTCCCAAAATATACATTGTGAATTTGAGCGGCATTCATTTTTCACACGTGACACACCACACCTGAATAGCCTTAAGTGCACACAACCCACGAGGGAGGCGTTCAACACCACATGTGCTTGTCCTGTATGAGCTTGTCTGCTGTACGGGCTCGCCAGTAGCCACTTGAGGCCCAGTCAAGCTCATGATGAACGTCAACGTGCAGGTTGTCAATTTTTCTTAAATTGATCCGACTGGTGAATAAGGAAAGAACTTGTCTGATTTATGAACATGGACGCACGCATGTTTGACATGTGATAGTCACTCATGCAAACATTTTTTGAGAATGTACACATTTATTGTAATACAAAAATATACACTACACATTACAATGAGAAGGAATGCTGATGGAGAGATGTCAGAATGAGGGACTGCACCCCCCCCACACCTTCTCCTACCCAATCCCCCACCCCATTACCCAAGGATAAGTAGTAGACAAGATGGATTGATAGAAATTCAAAGTACATGTTAGTACATGTGTGGTACTTGGTTTTGCAGCTCATATGCACTTATATTTGTAGACAGCTCTTTAAAGGTGATCTGTCCAAAATATTGTTGGCTTGGATCATAACACTGAGGCACCTTATTAACTTTTGTCTCAGCCTATGACATCTAATGATTTATCTTAGGATATCCAATTATCTGGTAGAGCCAGACTGTATATCCTTATCAGGCACACCCTGCATTGCTGTACAGGAAGCTTGTTGCCTATTATTGTTTTGCATCCATTGTCTGACTTCCTGTGCCAACACCCTCAGGGTGGCTCTCAGGAAAGAAATACAAGCTCTATCAAGTGTGCCAATAAAAACTCATCAGTCTCATTGTCCGCTCAAACAAGAATTTAGTGCTGTCACTATTGAATATTTTTAGAATCGATTAATCTACTGATTATTTATTCAGTGGCTTAATCGACTAATTGGATTCATTTTAAAGTGTATTACAATAAAAAAAAAATCCCTGATTATTGTTTGTTATTATTATTATTATTATTATTATGGTTGGTGGTTATTTCGTACTTCATTTTCATATAGTGATTTAAAAAAAATGGGGGGGGTTGATATTGTACCGTGTTACAAGTTTGGTCATTGTTTTAGTAAAAACACGTTTGCAAATTTTGTTTAAACACAGAATATAATCAGTCTTCTTTCATGAATAATTACAGAAATCAGTAAACAAATACTGTTGATTTGCTGAAATCAGAGGATTTGGACAATTTTAAATTAAAAAATGGCTCCAAACAATTACTCGATTATTAAAATAGTTGTTGACTAATTTTATAATTGATTACTTGACGATTAATTGATGAATTTTGACAACTCTACAAGAATTTAATGTGACAGTCAATGAGAAAAAAAATAGTTGAGCTTGGGAATGAAAGAGTTATAGATTGGGGTCATAAGTTTGACATGATCACCACTTAATGGCTACGTTCACACGGCAAGGCATGATGCCCAATTAGTTTTTTGTTTTTGTTAAACCCAATCTTTTGAAGTAATTGTTCACCTTAAAAGAACAAATGTGACTTCTAATCTGAACAGAATGCATCCATGAAGTGACATGCCGAGTGACATATACTGTACGCTCACAAAATACAACGTCACATGGCACATAGTGTCAACGGAAGTAAATACGATTCTGCGTTTATGGGCTCATCTCATTTCTCTAGTTCCTCGCTCCTTGCGCCTTTATTTTGTATGCTAAGTGTTGAGTAGGTGGGCGGAGCTCACTTAGCAATATGTTGCACGGGATACCGGTACCAGTTCCGTACCTCGATTTTTTGGCGTCAAAAACGGCTCGGTATCACAAAATTTTAAATAAATAAATACGAGACAGCCCGCCAACTCTATTTTAAAGGCGGGTACACATACACGCATGGCCGCCTGTCTACTGATATGCGGAAAACGTCTTAAGCGGCACGCCTCTTTCAGCTTGTGTGCGAGAGGGCTCAGGAAGATGGCTTCACGCACTGAACACTGACGAGCTTGCTGGCCTTCCACTCCTCGTTGAGAAGTACGACTCGCAAAGTGTCTATGGAACTTTTTTTCTTACATGGCCGACAGCCACAGCAAGCCAACTGACATGACGTTTTGTAACAAAAGCAATGTTTTTTCACAGAGAAGCAGAAAAAAAAAAGCAACAATCACTCCTGGCCCTGTAGTGGACTCAAGGTGCACACAGTAGGAAATCACAGTTATGCATAGAAAAAGCCCAGATGACTGACAGAGCGACAGGTTGTGACATTTTTTTACACTTCCCTTAAAAAATAAGTCCAATGTGAATTATTTGTTCCCAGTTTGTAGTATTTGGTTGCACATTCGATTAATGGGCTATATGCCACGGAGGAGGCGGGACTTCCGGGTTTTCACCCATCAACTTTGTTTCTGTTTCCGGTTTGCGACGTGTGGGCCGCGTCCCAGTACTTGCGCTTATGCCTTTGTGCCCCTCGGTTGCGCCTTCCCATGGACGATGAGCGGGAGCGTGCGGTTGGGAGGCGCAGAGATGGGGGTGCCAGTGTTGGAACGCGGCCAGCAGTGGCTGGAAACGGGGTTGATGTGTAAAACCAGGAAGTTAGAAGTCCGTAGCATCTACCCCATTGGGAGCGGAATGGAGAAGAGCAGAGACATGCACGCACACTCAAGCAGCATTACATTGAGTCATGGGAGGAGTGCCACTGTATTACCAATATTTAAAACGGATAACAACAAATGCAGTCAAATACAGTACTTCAAAAATATGGCATGCAATGTGAAAGCACATACATTATATACATAAATATATACAGTATTTACATAAATTAACATGTATACATCCTAATATTTTGAATTAATAAAAAATAAAAAAATTATTTTGCTGCTTTTGCGGATGTTTTAGATTTTTGTCGAGGTACCGTTTCAGTACCGGTACCGAAGTATTTTAAGCAGGTATTGGATCGAAGTCCAAATTTTTGTATCGTGACAACACTACTTTACAGCAATCATCACAAAGAAGTACAAAAGCACAACAACAAGTTTTTATAGTAGTTTTGTTTTAGATTACAAAATGTAACAATTCGAGTTTGTGTGGTGGAACGAAAAAGAAAACTATGTTCACAAGATTGGTTGGATTGCACAAAAATGTTTATTTAATTAACCTGCAACTTATTAAGCCAAGTTGTAAGTGCACAGCACCCACTTGTTCATATGAATAAAAAAAAAAAACACACATTTACTTGCAATACAGGAGGAGTTGATTGACTAAAGAAATTAGTGTCTACGGCGGCAAAACACAAAAAAAGCTTACCTCGCGAGTTTTTATTTGCCTAGAAGGAGTCAACAACTCACTTGTCACACAGTTGTGCAGTGTGTCGTTTGAGTTTGCTACCTTGCGCGGTATCAGCATAGTGTGAAGCAATGCAGTTTGCTATGTGTATACTATTGGAAAACAAAGTGATATTGTGAGCATTCACAAGAGTCAAATCTATTCCCATGTGCTAATTTGCTAACAGCTCCACCAGAATCACCAAAAGTCAACAGAAGTGGATCCAATTTACAATAAGTCAGGACCAGACAAGTTTCTCACAGATGCGCCACAGTTAGCTCACAGAGGTAAAGTCCATTCAGTTGCTTCTCATGACAGTGATGGATTCCTCCTTGCAGCTTTAAACCGAAGACATTGAGAACGTCTGAGTGAGTCAGTTCACCATAGCTAATTTTAGCTCACGCTTACTGTGGGCATACCCACACACACCGTAGTATTTGAAAGTGGACACGTACGCAGAAATGTGTTAAGTTTGTACAAGATCTGTATGACTGCATCACTGCTGCTGTGCATGGGCTGTTTCATGTAGCATTGACCTCAACCTGGCTGTGATAAAACAATGATGGGATTCCTCTCTTGGAATGAGATGGGCAAAATATGGCCATTAATGGTGCATTAATCAGGCCTTCCAAGCTTTTACATCACGGGTGTCAAATTCAAGACCCATTTCACAAGGCCCACTAAAGCAAATACATATTAATGCCTATGACAGAATTTGTGGTCATTTGTGTGAACTGTGATGTCATCGAATCCCCAGTGCCATTTGTGTAAACTGCTTGAAATTAAAAGCCACCTTTGCAATGTTGCCTTACAAAGGCAAGGATGCAAGAATAATAATTCTAGGACATTATGCTGTTTGTTACTAATTTCGATATTGTGGCTTCTCAGCGATGAGCTTTTTCATTTGCAAGAGAGCTGCTCTAAAACCATGTTTAACTTGAGTCAACTCGTAGCGAGCCAAAGTATTGCAATGTTTTACATAACTGAAAGGTCTGTTGATATGTTTGTTGTGAGATAAAGCTGACATTTTTTGCAAAAGAAAAAATGGTAGGAAAAAGTCATCAAAATTGTGTATCGTTGGGCTGTGCGCTGTTGTTAAAAACATGCAATATGTGATATAGGTGTTGAATATTGTGATTAATCAATTTTATTTATTAATTTGAGTTAATGTACCTAAAGCAATGCCATTCTTTTTCATTAATGGAAAAAAATATGCAGCCAAATAAGCAGGCTTAATGTATTCTTATCAAATTAATTGTAAGAAGTTCTAATTATTATTATTATTATTATTATAGTTTTTTGTTTGTTTTCTTTGTTTTTTTCTTTTTGGGGGGGGGGGGGGGGGCGTTCATTGCACATAGATAGTGGGAGATAGAGCTTTTTAATTTGTTTTGTCCGTATTTTTATTTTTTTTTAATGGGGGTAGGGGGGGATTTCCTGCCTCCTTGGAGCTAAAACTTAAACTCCCCAAATTAAAAAAAATAATAAAAGAAAGAAAGAGATTTATAGTATGCCCACAGTTTAATTACAAATTGAATAATTAGCAGAATAGTAATTCAATATTTTACTCTTTTCCTGGCATTTGTGTTTTGCTGCAGTTTTCATGTTGTCTCAGTAGGAAAGCAACGTTCCTTTGGTCTCACCCCAACACATGAGATATAATTGGAAAGGCCGGGATATCCTCGACTGAGCAAATCAGGTCTTAGTAGGTTCGCTCAAATGAGTCAAAAATATATACAGTATACCAAAATAAAATGTTCATTACAGTGGACACAAATCAATACGCTGGTTCTCAGGAGGATATGTGTTGAGTTGCAGTCTTGAGCCATTTGAATGCAAGTACAAAGCTTGTATAACCAAACGAAAGGGCAAACTGACTCTAGGCAACTCATACTATGCTCCATTACACGAGCCGTGCTCAAGCATGCTGAATTTCCTTGCCCCAAAGTCAACACAGTTGAAAATAGTCAAAATGTATTATGTATGTATGTTTCGGACAAAGGACGCAATCGTTCCCCTGGTCAGTTATAATTATAACCACCACCTTGAACGATAAAAAAACAAAATGACTAGAAATAAATGACAAAGTCAAGAAAGCGACATATCACAAAGTGATGTTGTGTGTAAATGTGGTGAGCATGACACAAGCACGATGTGAGTGCAAGCCAGCAGAGAACAGGTATCGTTGGTTGTAGCTATTCTTCAGCACAACACTGGACGCCTACCCCGGGGTGCGTGTGCCCTATCATTAAAAGCATCATTTAAAAGGAAGTGTCTGTACAAGCTTAGAAAGGATATCACCGATTGTAAACTCACATCATTATGTCAGTGTAATTGCAACCATGTGTAGCTCTTAAGCGTGTGTCTGCCCTCACATTAAGGAGGCTCCTTGCTTTTGTTTTACTTTGGTTTCCCTTTCAGGACTGATATGTACTTTGTGTATATACTTTAGTCAAGCCAAGTCATCTTTATTTATATAGCGCTTTCAAACAGGTGGATGAAATAACCAACCACGGACGGAACCCATAATGTTCTTTCACTTTCAATATATGGAATATAGCAATGTACTTTTTTTTTTGCTGTACATAGCCACTATGTCACACACTGTTCTCTGCTCTTTATCGTGATCACAGACGGGAAGAGATTTTTAAACATGGAAGCTAAATTGCTCACCAAGTCGGGCTGAGATTTTGTGATGATTGAAGATTAAAGAACTGGCACACACGCTCTCAAGCGTCCTTCTCCACCAATTGTTTTAAGATAGTGCTGCCCTGTTTATAATGACACGTTGGGTTAGTGGACACTTGTTTATTCGGGAATAAAGTATCAACACCAGTGTACAGGCTTAAGCACTCAACAGACCCTGACCCTGAATACTGGCCCGTTTGTGAAGGGGCTCTGCTTCAACCGTCTGCATTGCTTCACTTCCTGGGTCTGAGAGGAAGTTGTGGTTTGCTGATGTGACGGAACATATGACACAGAGAAAGATGGTTTCTACGGATCAAAATCCAGCAGACCTTAACAGGAACTCGGTAAAACCTTTAACCTCTCATGTGAATGAGGTCCTGACAAAAGTTTATGGTATGAAAATGTCAAATGATTGTGGTGATCAAAATGAACATGATTTGCTCAAATAAAATTAGAATTACAGATGCATGAAAGCATTGCAAAACAATATTTTATTTTCAATGCGAAGTGTTTATTAGGCTTGATACACAACTGGCCCCTCAGACAGGATCAAGATAAACAGGGCAGCTGTGGAAGGAAATCAGACAGACACCGGAATGGCATGCTGCAGCTGGAATGTAGTGCACCAACAGTGGAACAATTTAATTGAAGAGGGAGGACAAGGCTAGATGAGCTGAGAATCAGACTCGCTCTAGTGTGGGCAGACATGACATTACAAGTCAAGTTTATTGATATGCAGTAGCCCTCAATCACAAAAGTCCCAATTGGCTCCACAAGTCTACAGTTCATATATGTCACATAATAATAATCATCATCATCATCATAATGAATGTTTATTTGTTGACTTAATTTCCACAGGGCTGACAGAGCACTTATCTCTTATGAATACCATCCATATCCATCCTCTCATATGCTCATTAGGATCACATTTATTATTATTATTATTGTTATTCAGTGCATTAAAAAGGTTCGTTTTTCCTGCTGTGCCGGAAACAGAGCTTTTACTTGTGTGTATTATACAGTTGCTAACTTCATAGACTAGTGTCATACTTAACAGTTCAACATGTATTTTGTTTTTATTTCGCACATTCATTTATTTTAACCACAGACTAGAACTAGTCAGTTGTATTTGTTTACTTTTGTTTGCACTTTTATTACAAATAATTCCATGAAAGCCAAATTCTAACTGACACAGTTAGGCTTGAGCCTCCATCATTTTCGAGTGCGCCGTCTACCATTATATAGCTTGTGCAGTTATCCCACACCATATCAACACACCACTAATATCCATAAACAGTCCCAGCAAAAGTTAAAACACAACTATGTGCTTGCTGGTCATCGTTTTTATGCATCTTCTTAATAAGACACTTGTCTGTTTAACTTCCTGACATCTCAAAGCCAGGTCATATCTTGTACACACAATAGCATGAAACTCCCTCTATCAATATTCCACATTCTCGTCATCAGGGTTCAGAATCAGGTCATTATTAACACAGTGATGGAGGATTAAGCCATCCCAAACCACAGAGTTAATCATTTTAACTATGGGCCATGTGCAACTGTGTCCACAACAAAGGAGAGCCACGGTGCAACAAGGCATTTCTAATGTAATTATCGCTTAAGGAAGTTCATTGCAAAATGAGGTCGTGAGCACTTCCAGCTTAGATAAAGACACATCTGGTGGACACAGGCTCTCTTTCACTGTCATTTACAGGCCTCTTTTGCTTTCAGACTTTCCGTCATCTGCTGGTGAACTACCTTGTTCTCCAGCTATTAAATGTATCTTGAGCACTTGAAGAGCACAGAGTTAAGAAAGCCATAAAGCTGAAGGCAGACAGCAGAATTAAATAAATAAATAAATAACATGAATTGCAGAGTTACTATGAATTCTTGGTAGATTTGCGTCAACGATGACCCACACATTATTACTAACTTGCTAATCACAAGAAAGTTATTTTTCATGAAGCAATGTTGATACACAAAGGGCCCTCCCTTCGCTAGTCATGGTGAACTGAACCTTACTTTAGTATTTTCATGTGATTGACTGTTTCAGTTCCTCATGTAGTCATATCCTGAGCACTGTCACATGGTGATGGGAGAAGCTTGGAACGCTGAAGAACGGGACAAAACTCTTTTAAAGTGTATTACTCACATTTGTTGTAAATCAGCCTATACTTATATTTTAGTTGACAGGCATCATAATTTGTACCATGTTCTCAAATAATCCAAAAGACTAATGATGACTGCTGATTTATTGACCCAAATTATCACAGTTGTCTGTAATATGATATTGCTTAAAAAAAAATTACACAAACAAAAATCACAGTCAGGGGTGTGCTTTTAAAATATTTAGAAAATAACGATATTAATTTGTTCAATGAATTAATTTCTACAATAAAGGATTGTCCAACGCTGTTGTCATACTTATGAATGAAATATCCACCACACACGTCTGCGGAGTGACGAATCTTCTGCCTGCACCTTCATCAAAACCACCAAAATTGCGTTATACCACCTGTGTCACAAGTTAGAGCGGGTTTTACCAAGTCTAGAATTTAGTGTACTTTTTGTCACTAAACTGCCAGAAACTGCCAGGGGCGCGGCAGCTGTGTCCACCAAAATGCTTAGTGAAGTGCAACGCGGTCCCAAACGCGGTAGACTAGACTTGCCTGGGCACAAAAATGACGAGACGCTCATTTTTATGCCAACGCACGGGCGTCGGTCTACAAAAATAGAGCTCAAGGTGTGATGTGATTGAATTTTTGTTCACAGTACATGTGCCCTGCTGACTGGCTGACGACCAGTCCAGGGTATATGCTACCTCTCACATAATCAGCTGGAATAGGAACCAGGCCCATGACCCTAATTAGGGCAAGCTGTATAGCAAATGGACAAATAGAGCTTGAACACGGGTTCATTTATGCCTGCACATAGAATGTGACCTACAAATGTCTTGATTGCAGAACCCAGTGTTGGGACCGGCAGCAGACCAGAGAAAAGCAGGAGAAGTCCACTGCAGACCCTCTATAGTGGAGACCAGGTGAGAACACAAATGCACACGTTGCATTTTCATTGTCAACATTTGTCAAGCTAAGTTCGATACCAGTACGAGTACTCAACTCTTGAGTGGTCACCAAGTACCAAGGCACAAAATTCCCACCCAAAAACAATGACAGATCATAAAAATAAAAAAAAAGGCCTATTTATGCCAATGTAGCTTTTTTTTTGTGTGTCTGTGCTGTTCATATGTGTGATGTTTTTTGGTATGTTTAGGGCCAACAATAGCATTATCTCAATTTAAGAGACATTACAACATAATCCATCCATCCATTTTCTGAACCACTTATTCCTCACAAGGGTCGCGGGGGTGCTGGAGCCTATCCCAGCTGGCTTAGGGCAGTAAGCAGGGTACCCCCCCGAACCAGTTCCCAGCCAATCCAGGGCACACAGAGATGAACAATTATTCACAATCACACATAGGGACAATATAAAGTGTTCAATTAGCCTGCCATGCATGTTTTTGGAATGTGGGAGAAAACCGGCATACCCAGAGAAAACCCACACAGGCACAGAGAGAACATACAAACTCCACCCAGGAAGGCCGAAGCCTGGACTCAATCTCACGTCTTCAGCACTGGGAGGCGGACGTGCTAAGCAGTCATCCACCGTGCCACACCTACAACACAATAAATTGTGCTGCAGAGAATATTTTGCTGTAACCCCCCCTCAAACAAAAAAAACTTTGTATGATTTGTTCTGAGAGGTTAAAGAAAATGGAAAAGGTTTTCTACGAATGACGTAAGGTTAAAAACAAAAAACCAACCGAGACTATACGGAGGTCCATTGTACATTTTGAAGGACAGTTCTAGTAAAGTTAATGTACCACTGACTGTCACACCCACCTAAGTGAGGCGAAATTCTTTCTCCGCATTTGACCCATCCCCTGAGGGAGCGGTGAGCAGCAGCAGGAGCCGCGCTCGGGAATTATTCTTGATGAACTCACATCCTAATTCCAACCCTTAATGCTGAGTGTCAAGCAAGGAGGCAAATGGATCCCATTTTTATAGTCCTTGAGTGACCCGGCCGGAGACTGACTGAACCCACGACCTACCAGTTTCAAGGTGGACACTCTACCACTAGGCTACTGAGCTGGTCGTAGTAGCAAATGGAGCTACTCATTCAAACGTGGTGTTAGAATTTTTTTTTAGCATTTGTTGTTTAGCTACACATGTTTAACCCCTGGGCGTTATTATAGTTTGATTAAGTTCTTGTAATTTGTGCCAAAATCTGGCATTTCCTTTGAAGTGTGATAGCTTAGTCATTTATGAATATTTTTTTCACTTTCAACCGCTCAAAATGTTCACTGGCATCAGACCTATCTATACATATATAGTTTAAAAATATATATTTTTTTTTAATGCCCTCTATGGACAATAATAACAGCAAAATTAACTATGCTGTATATATATATGTAAAATAAAATTCTAATTTGAATATTTCATATGAAATATTTAGAGGCTTGAATAAGTCCTTAAGTCATAACAATAGAATTTTTTATGCATGCCTAGTTTTCACACAATGGCAGTTTTCTGAATAAAACAAAGTTCTTTAAAACAAAATTTTGTGTGAATCTCTCCCTCCTGTTTGGTAATAATTATAAATTACAGCATGGTGTCAATTTGAACTTCTACATTTTTAAACAATCCTGGTAAAATGTCAGGTCCCTAGTGTATTTTTTTCAAATGCTTTTTCTTTGATGAAAAACAGAAAAACATAAAAAAAAGCCAGAAAGTGGACAAATAACGCCCAGGGGTTCATGTGATACAGAAAAAAACAAATAATTTTATGTTAAAAAAAGATGGGCATGTAAGGATTTCAATGGACAGTACTACATTCATTTGTCTATTTTGTACTGACTGGGAGCGTAACTATTCTGTTACATTGCTATTTAATTAGCTGTTGTATCTGTCCCCATTCCACCTTCTCACCTTACAAGCGTGAATCTAGTTTAGCGTAGCATGGCAAGCCAAATTAAAGGGATTACATCATGGAATTTTAAGACCTTCCACAGTTAACTATAGGCATATAATGATTTAATCTTACCTTTGACACCATGGCGATGTCATTTTTTAATGAAATATTAGGTAGTTTACTGGCTATTTTTCTAATGCGGAAGTAAAACGCCCGGTTCAGTAAAACCCCACCTCTTCCCGTGTGGTTGCCGCACCCCTCTTGTCCGAGCCGGCTGCTGACAAGGAGCACTGTGTGGCCATGCGAGACCGGCCAGCCGTTGTAGTACAACCGCGGGGAGATTGGACTGATGTTCAATTCTTCAATAAACGTTTGAAACAAAACGACCACTTGCAAGAAATTGTAGTCGGGGAGGAGGAAGGGAGAAGAGGGAAGAAAGAAATAAAACCTGAGTGGGTTGCGAAACGGAGACCTGCTGGAGCCTATCCCAGCTGGCTTCGGGCAGTAGGCAGGGTACACCCTGAACTGGTTGCCAGCCAATCGCAGGGCGAGACCTGCTGCTTACATGGCAAATACGCTAACCACTACACCATTCATTCAGTTAGGAACAACAGCGCAAAATTTTTTACTTGAAGTTTATACGAGTGTCAGCCAGAACCCTTTCTGGGATTTTAAGACGGCCAATTGTCATTGCACTTTGGCATTGCAAATGCGAAGGATAGTTGATTGCTTTGAATTCATTTGGACAGCATGTTTACTGATAAAGGCTACTTCTGTCACTATCCCATGGAGGTCTCAGAGAAAGTGGGCGTGCGTTTAGTCCGCAGAGGCGGTGCGAGGGTGGGGCCGCCCCTAATCAAAAAGTCAAAAAGTTCCAACAGCTCGTTTTCTTAGGTTGGGAGGGGCTGGTGCTTGGAGAGCAGAATGACCTCAAATTTCTCATCGAGGGGCGTATGGAGGAAAAGTTTTTGGTGAGGAATTAGCATTTTAACATGGCCAAAAGCTCCAAAAAGTAGATTTTTCACATTGTTGTCCCTACTACTTGGAATTGATAGCTTGATTACAAATTTGTGTACTACAGCCCAGCTGTTCATGCCACCATGCAAAAGTCGCCCCTGCTAATTATTTTAACTTGTCCCACTAGCAGCTGCAGCTGTCGGCTGATCAGAAAACGCTTCATGGTCGCAGGGAGCTGCTGGAGCAGGCTTGTCTGAGCCATACCAAGAAGCGGCGGGTCCTTTCTCCAGAAGATCTCAAGCACCTCATTGTGGACGACAAGCACAGCCTCATTTACTGCTACGTACCCAAGGTTGGTTCTTATCACCTTTTTGAATACAGTCAGTATTGTGACTGGACTGGAGGGTTGCAGCTGTTTGTGTGATGTAATGCGGCATTTCTTCCAGGTCGCTTGCACCAACTGGAAGCGCGTCCTCATGGTCCTGACCAGCGGCGGCCGCTACACTCAACCCCTCGCCATCCCCGCCAATGAGGCCCACGTAGCGGGCAAGCTGCGCACGCTGTCCGAGTTCTCGGTCCCCGAGATCAACCGCCGCCTCCGCAGCTACCTCAAGTTCGTGTTCGTGAGGGAGCCTTTCGAGCGCCTGGTGTCGGCGTACCGCAACAAGTTCACGCGCAGCTACAACACAGCTTTCCACAAACGCTACGGGACCAAGATCGTCCGGCGGCACCGGACTAACCCGGACCCGGAGGCTCTGGAGAAAGGGAGCGACGTGTCTTTCCACGAGTTTGTCCAGTATCTGGTTGACCCTCGGACCCAACGTGAGGAGCCTTTCAATGAGCACTGGGAGAGGGTGCACTCGCTCTGCCATCCGTGTCTGATCCACTACGACGTGGTGGGCAAGTACGAGACGCTGGAGCCGGATGCCCACGCCGTGCTCTCGTTGGCGGGGGTGGAAGGCACGGTTCAGTTCCCAACGTCCGGTAAAAGCACCAGGACGGATGGACACATGGCGGCACGCTTCTTTAAACACATTAGTCCCTTTTACCAAAAGAGACTGTTCAACCTCTATCGTATGGACTTCTTGCTCTTCAACTACTCGACTCCGGAGTATCTGAGAACTTGACCAGAGCGGCTTGACTCCATTAGTGACTTCATTGTTTTCGTGATGGAGAATTTGCACTTTTATATCACTGTGGACTGAGAAGATTCCTTCTTCTCTTTGCTGTACGATGAGCCTCATATGCAGAGAATGGCTTCATTTTCTGGTTAAAGTACTTGTACTAGGGCTGGGCGATATGGCTTGAAAGGGTAAGTCAAGTCATAAATGTTCTTAGCAAAAATATATTCTATGCAGCCCCACTGTATTCTGATTAATATTGTGTTTGTGGAATATGTACTGAGCAGCAAAATCCACCCATTTTTATCCATCTCATGGGGCGACCATTTTGTTACTTGATGTCGACTGAAAATGACATCACAGTGTCTAAGGTCTCAGCTCAGATTCAAAAAACAGGTGAGCTGTGATTGGTTGTTACCTGAGCCATTAGGCACTGTGATGTCATTTTCAGTCGACAGCAGGTGACAAAATGGCTGCCTCCCTTAGACAGATAAAAATGGCTGCTAAAAATTTGCTACTTCATTTATATTTCAAAAACATAGTATTAGGTATCAGAATGCAGTGTTTAGACTTTTGGGAGCGCATAGAACATTATTGTCAAGAAAACTTTTGACTTGACTTCTCGCCTAGTAAAAAGGAAAAGTAAAATCCCCTGATTTAGTTGCCCCCCAAAAAATCCGATGTCTGAAATGAGTATTTTTTCCCCCATAAAAACAAATAAAAAGCAAAGGACAATGACATTCAAAACTTGGAGGGAAAAGCAGCCTTTTTAACATAACCTTTTAATATGTTGCAATGAAACATTTTAAATATTCGATAATCTAACATCAATAAATATGTGACCAAAAAAAACTTTTGATTTAATTGCCCAGCCCTGGAGCTGTATCATTTTCTAACATGGCTCAAGCATGGCTTGTTGAGTGAAGCCTTATTTTCGAGGAGCAGGTTCTCCTCCTGCAAGGAGGTACTGACTGTGAACATGAACTTTTATTCCAAAGCACCTCTGTTATCTGGAAACACCTAAATTATATATGTCAATGCATTAGGTATTTATTGTTGTATGGAAATGTATGTAGTCTTATTGGCTATGGGTGAGAAATATGCAATCTGATGAATATTTTGCCAGCAAGAAAAACAATATCACGTTACATGGATTACACAATAACACGTTGGACACAAACCAGATGGCAATATCTATGTAATCTAAGGAGAAAAATGTTATAGAAATGTAATTTAGCCTTTTTTTAAATGAAGAAATTACATTTGGCATGTGTATATTATCTATTAATCAAGTTGGCCTAATGACCTGTTTCGAAAAATTGATTAATTGCAACTTGAATCCATTGTGTAAAATGGGGTGAACTACACGCCTAGAAAAAGCAGATGCGTTCTTAATTCACTCTCAACTACTTCATCAGTTTAAAAAAAAAACAACAACCTGAAGTTGAGCTACATATTCAACTGACTCAAACTGCTCCAGGTACGGTAATATTCTGCTCTATACGACACTGCCAGTGAACATAAGCGATTCTTATTTCCCTTAAAGAAAGAAATATCACACATATTAATAGTCAATGTACAATCAGATAGTCACAACGTCCATATGTGATGTCTATACAGTATATCAATAAATGTACTGCGAGAGATAACGATTGCGTATATTGACATTTTGTCTCACCCCTCCTATTAATAGACTGCGTGCTGAGTTTGAGTGAATATGGATTTCTTACATGGAGCCAGTTACTTGCTTTTTGCACATGAACTGATGCCAAATAAAACTCCCATTCATTTGTTCACAACTGGCTGCTTGTGTCCTTTAACTTGTTCTTGTAACACATGTTCTCAGTGTCTTAGCCATCTGAGTCATTTCCATTTTGGCTTACAGTCACTGCCCAATTCCAGTAAGAACTTGCCATCCCTCCACTATTGCCGCCTGTTTTGCACTGGGCAGCTATGCTGTATAAACAACGGCTTGACTGTGGTGGAAGCTTGAGTAAAGCTCAACTCGGGTAAGAGCTTCTCTTGTTAGGTCCCACCTGGGACATGAAGTGGTGGAATCCACCAACATCATCTTTGCATAAGTGTAGACTTTTTACAAAAGGGGTGGTGCTTTGGTACTGATTTTTGAGGGAAACATTGCAAATGTGTATTTTATGAGGATGCTTCCAACAAGAATTGTGAGCAATTTCATTTTCACAACAATAAAAGGTACTAAATTGAGTGCTGGTGAGGTTGTGCTCAAGAGTGAGATATTTTGTTTACACTGTATTCAGTGCAATGCTTTACAGAAGGCCAGTTTGCACCTAAATTCTATCCTACTCATTTTGATTGTAACCAAAAATCAAAATTACATAAAAAAAAAAGCTGAAATATTTCACAGCGTTTTCTGCTTGAATTATGGCATAAACTATTTGAGCTTGACTTTTCACATTCACATCCACTTTCAGCTCCTACTTCCAGAAGGGGGTGACTGGATCAAATAAAGAATATTCAGTTCATCACACATTTCTGTATAATGCAGATATGGAATTAATACTGCTAGTTTAAAAAAACTTTTTTTTTTATTCACCCTGCAAAAAAGTAACACACATTAAAGCACAGCCATCTTTTTGCTCACAGTGATCAAAAACATATACAATAACAATCATCCCAGCGCATTTGTAATCTTAAACAGTCCAAATTAAAATCTGTTTTTTATAATAAAAATGTACAAATAAATTAATATGATTATAAATCATTGTAATATGATTTGGCTACTTGCAGTAAACACTCACCAAAACATTTCTACATTGAATTAAATTACAAAAACAAAAACCTCTGGGCAAAAACACACAGGGCAAGTTAAAGTTTCCAACAATGTTGACTCACCATTATTCATTTACAATAACTGCAGTCATTTCAGTCCAAGACGTTATTTTCATTCAAAAAAACACAGTATGTGCAGATGCATTCACAACTGAAAATTCCAAACATTGGTGGACAGTGTTTGTCCCCCTCACACCACAAAAAAAAAGCTTTATAAAATGGCGGCGAAGCACTGCTGTTCTATTAGACAGGGATACAACCTGTCTAAATGAAACTCCTCCCCTCACTTAAACATAGTTTTGTAGCACCAAAATGCCACAAGATGGCACGAAGAGCAATACACTTCCTCTTCGTTAGACAGGGCTTTGTCCTGAGCATAAAAACAGTGAATAGTTACCGTAGGTTTTAATGGATGATACAGTTCATAAAAAATATCCACCAACAGGTGAATACACAAGTTGCAAATTGCTGTTATGCAATATGTAAATGAAACATGTACTATCAACCTTTTTCTTTACCTGTCTGCATTCAAAATAAAACACAAGTGGCGACCACCTGGTCACTGTAAACTGTTAATATTCAAAAGGTGATGCTCCATCAGGGAGCAACAGTGTCAAAATATTGTGCCAGTGGCCAGCACATTATTCCAGGTCACAACACCGTTGTCCTCCTAATATTTCAAGCGACCCTCGTACACAAAACGCCATTTTCATCCAAACTCTTACAACAGGAGTCGCGGTGTCGGATATTCGAGTCTTTGTAAGCAACCACGTGGACCGGGAGAACACTGTTCATCTCCAGTTGTAGGACATCCAGAGAGAGGCAAACAGCAGGTTGGCGCTCAGGCTGACGAATAAAAGCACCATCCAAACCCGCCGTGTCGTATCTGTGCCAGACCAAGAAAATACATTTTGCTGTAATGAGGCGTTGACATTTCCTTCAGGTCCTGAGACATTCAAACTCTTTAACAAGACTGAGAAGACTTGCGGCCTGTGAATGCATCAGTTTCAATTTCCATTTGTAGCATGGGGAAAATTTACTGTAATCTCAACAAATAAAACATTAAATAACCTGCTGGGGGGGCGGGTTAACATTGGAGTGTCCATCGCTGTATACTAGGGACGTAACGATTCACTCAAACCCAATTGTATTTTCGATTCGATTTTTTTCCTTCTTTTTTTTTTACAAAAAACAAAACATGAACTTTTTGTAACTTTATAGGCTATATAAAATAAATAAATAAATAAAATTGAACTAATAATTTTGACTATTTAACTATATTTTTGTCTAATCAGTGTTTTGTGGTTAAAGTTAATATTCTGCCCTAGCAACACGTTGTCAGCTTTGTGCAGTGAGACAGAAAGTATGAAGAATGAAGCTCCAGAAGCATTGTTGAGGATTTGTGATGATTCTCTTACTATTTTCATTAACAAGGAGGTTTGTCCTTAAACTTTTCTTAATCTTCTAAAATGTATTGAAGTACTTGTGTATGCCTTTATAGATTCTGATTTTAAATTATGTAAAGGGGAGGGGTTAACTTGATGTGTTTCGCTTCTTTCCGCCGCTTCTCAAACTTGCATCTTATCATATTGTGCTTTTTTTTTCTTTCCTTTGTTATGGATTTATTGCTGTGCTTGTTTGAGATGAATCAAATCAGAAGACAAAGACTAAACAGATACTGTATCTGTTCAACAAGCCCGAGCCCTGCTGAAAACCCAGTTGGCCAAACTCTTTATATATGGCTTTGCAACAAGTGTAACAATGAGGCCCCCTACTGGACTAATAAGACACTACATCAGCAACAGTATTTCACCGCGTGTGTAGTAATTCATGGCGATAAACACACAGACGATAAAGTGCCTCATTAAGTAAACGAGGAGCCACTTACAAAACTTAAAACGTTGACTTGATTAATTACAAAAACCTAACCAAGTTTATACTGGCGTCTACAAAGACCCAATTCAAGTTTGACAGCGTCCTCGGAGATCGTTCCAAAAAAAGCACAAAGATCTAGTTGAGATGTTTAACACAAACACACTCATTGGGAATTCAGAATTACTGCATAGTGCATAACAACTTACATTATAAAACAGAGCTTACTCGTAGGGAAAAGAACACAATTCAGAGCATTTGGAATTTTCTGTGTGTTTTTGTGGAACACAAAAGATGAACCACTTGAGACATCAACCTATCAGATGTCGGTTAATCCTTTTGAAGCTTGTGGAACTGATCTCTTGTGTTTTGCTCATTATTTGGCTTTTTTCTTTTGTGATAAGACAAAAATTAAATCCATTTGGAAAGTGAAGTGCTCTTAGACGCAATGTTAATCATCTTTGTACTACAGCTTTGTCATTTGTCACTTTGGTAAAACTACAAGTTTGTTTAATCTTTTTAAAATCAGCTGTGCTTACCTCACTTTTTTGTTTGTGTTTTATCCTAGCATGGCTCATTTCCTATTGGAAACCTGGTTTACAAATCAGAACCACATGTCGAACAGCGTCCCGGCAGGGATCCTAAGGATGTTCGACCTTTATGAGCTTCGACTACGACACTAAAAGTGAAAAGGATGTCTCAATGCTTACTTTGTGAGGTGGTTCTGTTCTCTGGCAACCCTGTCGTCATGCCAACCAGTGAAGTTAAAGACCCAGACGTGCTGCTCTCGTTCTCCTTCACACAGCTGTCTTCATGTATTGAAGTCAAATCTACATAAAAACATGTTAACACAAAGAAAATGACTCGTTTTTAAATTTCAATGTGCATTTGTTGACAGACAAAGTCATAGTCAGGATCTAAACAACAAAAGCTAACAAAGTGCCTGAAGTGCCAGTGAAAGCACAACTTTTTTTTTTTTTTTTTTTGCTTGAGATCTGTGGGGCTTACTAGGAGTCCTAATTAAGGATTGCCCAACAAAGCTGTACTCCCAACTCACCACTCTGGCTGGGGAAACGCTGTATGTCTGGTGAAATGCGACCACTGTAAACGGAGGTCTGGTCCGAGTGGAGCACATGTGACGAGGACACTAGTGGGGACTTGAAAGTGGACTGTGTCTTGCCGGAGTACAACTTGTGCTTGGGGCCGCCGAGGTTGAGACGCGCCGGGCTGATGAGAGGGCGGATCTGTCTGTCCGAACCCGAGCTGGACGTCGCGGAGCCATCCAGTGAGGGAGTCGGCGAGAGCCCGGGCGATGACGGTCGACTCCATGACTTCATTGAGAAGTAGTCTGTGGCAAAAGGGGGGGGGACGAGACGGCCCAAATTAATGTCGTTTCTAACACCTGCACCGGTCCTACTACAGTGAAAGGCAATTTGTGGCCTTATATATTGCGTCTGTGAAATATGAATTAAGCAGCAAAATCCACCCGTTTTAATCGCTCTCAGGGGGCGGCCATTTTGCCACTTGCTATCGACCGAAAATGACATCACAGTTGCTCACGGCTCAGGTAACGACCAATCGCGGCTCACCTGTTTTCTGAGTTTGGTCATGTGTCGTTCGCAAACTGAGCCGTGATTGGTCGTTGCCTGAGCCCTGTGCACACGTGATGTCATGTTCACTCACCAGCAAGTAGCAAAATGGCCACCCCCTGAGATGGATAAAAAGGGGTGGATTTTGCTACTCTATTCATATTTCCCAAACACAATATTAATCACAATACCATGTTTACACAAGCGGGGGCTGCATAAAACATATTTTTGTAAAGAAAACTTTGGGGTTGACTAAATAATAATAATAAAGGTAATAAAGGTTTTATGGTAGCAACAGTTTGATCAGGGAATTGAGGACTTGAGTTGGCATCATTTCTTATGGGAACTTTTTTTCCCCTCTCAAATCCACCCGCTTCCCAAAGCAGAATGTGGTCGGCCTTAGAGATATTGCATTTCAATACCTGAGGGAGGGGAGTCTTTGTAGACTGAGGCTGGTCTGCTTCCACTGAACAAGTAGCCGGAATCTGGAAAACAAGTTTGATACAATTATAATCCCAGCATTCACTTTCAGCAGTTCTTGGGGATTTGCCTGTGCCCATGATAGCAACAAGGTTTTTCCATTGACAGGACATGGGGAGCTGGCCAGGCAAAATGTAATCTTTCACTCCTCTTAGTGGCAGAACAGTATAAATACAGCCTACAGTCTGAACAAAGCAACCTTCAGTTTCCGACACATATTGACATTAAAGAAGTCGAAGATGTGGAGGACAACACAGTGAACTAGTTTGAGCAGCATGCAGTTACTGATGTAACTACTGTTTTTTTCACCAGTTTTATACCTATGGCCTATTTTCATACACATTTACAGAAATTGTGAATTTACTATTTCATTAATGTCGGTCAGTGATAGACTACGTACAAATTTGCCCCGAGCACCCAGTGTAATTTTTGAAGACTAAGTCATGTCAGGTGCTACCTGTCATGGTGAAGGCGGAGATGGTGCCAAGGCAGAGGGCGTTCTTGAGACGGCGCGGCAGAGTGGAGAGCGAGCCCTTGGGTTTCGGGGGAGTGTTTTGCTGGTTTATGAGCTTGGAGATGTTGGGAGGAGGTGAGGGGATGAAGGAGCGGATCATTTCAGGAGTAAGCAAAGCGGGCTGGTTGCTTAGGGAGCGCATGGAGGAATCCGGGAGGTTTCTGCAAAACAAGAGCAGTGACAGACTACTAACCTGCTACTGAAATGGAATGACGCACACACAAAAAGAGAGGACAATAAGTGCGAAGACTGAGCAAAATGCATTCATTTACCACTATTTATGGACTTACAATATATATATTGATTTATTTGGGTTTTATTTTACCCTGGTTTTTACTCCATATACAGCACATTGTATGCAGCAATGGTCATTTTTAAAGTGCTTTATAAATAAAGTTGAGTACAAGTAGCGCACAGATGTCAACTCATGTACAGTTTTGCCTCACTAAGACCAAGTAGTTGTCCTACTAATATAATAATCCAATATTAATAGGTGATTGACTAATAAGACAGCCGTTCTACTAGTGTTCTTAACTGTCTTGTCTTGTGAGGCTGAAGCTCATACTAATACATGGACCTTAAGCTAGGTATCGAGGGTATTAAATAAAAGCTCAACTGGCTTTCCACAGTAGCACAAATGTTTGGGCCAAGTGTTGGCGCTTTGTGAACGGTGCCAGAGATGCTGATGCAGCTGTCAACCAGCAAGCAACAGCTGCATGTGCATGTACATCAAAGCAGCTTCACACAATGAGGCCATTTCGGCCATGTTTGACAGTTAGACGGTGGCAGTTAATTGAGTTCAAACAGAAGATGCCAATTGGTGTTTTCAATAACTATTTGAAAAGAACAGCTTTGCCTTCACTTCACATAAAAAAGGACACATGCTTATGTAAGCGGTTTATTATATATATATATACACACAGCAAATATTCCTACAAAGGCTTAAATAACATATGACTGAAAAAACAACAACAACAACAGATTTCAGCATGCAGACAACTCACAAATGAGCTTTAAAAATACGGTATGTGTTTTCACCAAACTTTTTTAAACACTACCTGTATTTCTATAAATATCTTAAAGTGCATTTATTTTCAAATGATCACTTCTAAACATTCAGAGGAAATCCCAATGGGTAAGCTATCTTTCACAGCCTGCCTGCTACTCATGTGGTCCTTGGTGGGACCCTGACGTCTGAGAGCAACATGCTGATGACCCCTTCTTTTAGACTTTTTGGCCGCCTTTCACTGGTATGCCGTCTGTTGACCCCCATTTGAGTTTGTTACAACAAACAGCCACAATGCTACATTGGTGCTAATTTACTACAAGTATGAGGGCAACACACACAAAAATACACTACGCAAAAGTTGTACATTTACAAGAATAAATATTACTAATTATTTGTGGTTCGAGTTGTAATACTATGAGGAACAAAACAAGAATTAAGTGGTTTATTACGAGAACAATAGCTTTTAATTTCAGATAATAAACTCAAAGTAAATATCAATATATTAGCTGCACATCTCGGACCATTATACTTTATAATAATTCACATAATGTTCAGGTTTATTAATGCCACAGTGCTATTAAAACATTCACTACATTAGTAAAACACAAATGTGCTTGGCGTATGAAGCCATGACTACATTTTAAATAACATTTTCAAAAATTAGTGCTCTTAAAAACGCATGCTTACATACAGCATCACAACTAAAACCGGTGTTTATCACACCTCAGTGTTTTCCAAACTTTGAGCCAAGGTAGCCATTTTACAAAAGAAAAATCTCAACACCAGTAAAACAAAAACGCTAATGATCTTGTGTCAACTTACTCCCAATTTGACCAACTCAGTGCAAAATCTGGGCCCGTTTAATTCAATACCAAGCTCATATACTCCCAGGGAGCCATCCATGCCTTATTTTATGAATGCTGACAGGTGGATTCAAAGGTTGATTGCCTCCTGCCCTCTAACAGAAGAGCATTTAATTGTTCTGTCTTTCACGATACATCCCTGGCACAGATAGACAAAAATATATTGTAATTTATTTCATTTTCAGGCAAATTCAGTGAAATTGGTTAATTTCCTGCAGCACCCTGGCTGGGAATCACTGCCTCAGATTGTATGCACCAGGGAAAGTTGGACACTTGACATCAAAACAAGCAAGGGGACAGTGACAGAGGGCTGAAGCAAAGGCACACACCAGCCAAATGAGTCATTGTGGTAAAATGAACATGAGTACGCTGTTAGAAAACCCACGTGCACAGCTTTTTAAAGTTGGAATAATTGGCAGTATACTATACTACAAGACACTTGATTAGGAACACCTGGCACTATTGGTTCACTTATGTTATCGACTCCAATTTGTCTGTACAACGGTTCAACAATTGCTGAGGGAACATTCCATACAGATGCTGGCCCTTTATGATTTGTTCATCCATGATATAACTAAGCTGATTCGTTACGTTTAAATGTTGAGCTACTGGGCAGGGGAAGCCATTTCAGTGCAAGTACCGCCCATTTCAGCTTGATTAAGGGAGCATCAGAGGATGTACTTGTGGTCATCAAGGTGGATGGCCTCGACCATGGCTGCAAACATGAATGTGAAAAAGCTACTGCCATATGATTGGCTGATTAGATATTTATGCACAGTTATGATCAGCTGATCAGGTGTACCTTATGAAGTGTCCAGTGAGTGTATTCACTTTTACATCTATGAACAGATGTGGGAAGAGAAGTCCACATGGCTAGAACACATTGGCTGGTATGTGGAGGACAAGATGAACAGACAGTAATGGCTACATTCACACATTCAAGGTGGGATCGTAAGTTTTGACCGTTTGTGTTTGTAAACAAACAATTCAAATCGGACTCCTCCCATTGCTCAACCCCCGCTCTTCTCGTCAACATCAACCGCTCTGTGATTGGCTGGAGGGGTAAACATTGAGTTTCCGCCCAGAAACGTCCCTCTTATGGCAAAACACAGGCTGGGGGTGGAAGTTGATGGCAAAATCCCCACCACACATTAACAGAAGTCCAGAGGTGTTGATTGAGAAGGATTTCATGCGTATACATACAGTGTTTACGAAGTGTTTATTTCTGAGTGAAAACTCAAGACCCCACCTTTAAATAGTACAGAGGGGAAATGGAAAAGAAAAACAAACTACAATGTGCCAAGAAAAAGTTACAAATCAACTGCTTTTCCAAAAGGTTTTCAGACGCTCATCATCATTTGACAAGACTACAGTGCAACATAATATCAACAGCAAATTCTCAGCAAAGATAATTCTTAACTAATACTAATATTTTGGTCTATGTTTTTGTAAAATAAACTTCCCAAGAAATGTGGCAAACACATCCAGTGCAACTTGACGGGTGTGATTTACAGCCCTAAAACCCAAGTAAGTACTTTTTGTAAAAGCATTGTGGCATATTTAAGGTTGACGGTGAAGTTGTTTTGTGTCTCACTGACTCGCGTCTCAAAATCCTTCCAACACATATATTTTTTGCATGATTCTGGTTTTGTCAAAGATGAAAAACGAATGTGACGCAGCAACAACAACTGAAGTACATCAGCGCTGAGTTTCTGACCTTCGATATCTGCCTCTTCGTTGACCTAGAGGGTTGCGTGTCGCTACGGCGGCAGCAAAGCTGACCAGGCAACAGAGTACCGTGGTGACATGCGTGGCAGTCCAGCTGGACACATCATCCTCAACGTACACTGCCAGCAGGTGACAGCACAACACCAAGAACCACAGCACTGAAGACACTATGTCGATTCTCCTCAACCTGATAATCACACCAAACGGATTATTGACTTTTCCTCCTCAACCAGACATCCACAGCGGGATGCGACTTACCTGGCGGCTCCTGCCAACAGCAGACCAATGAGACACGATGACAGGCCGACACAAGCGACTGCCATCTGATGAGCTTGTCCGAAGAGCCACGAGAGCTTAGCGTACTCTACAAGTGGAACTGGGAAGTGCTCGATCAGGTTGTGCCATGCCTGTGCGACTCCATCGCTGCCATTGTTGCCGGCCGACACATTATGGCCGCCAGGTTGGAGAGAATTCAGTCCTCCATTTGACGTCTGCCGGTCGGCCGAGAAAGACATAGCGAGCAGGAAAGCACAGATGAGGAAGGAGAGGCATCTGAGCAGAACAACCGCCAGAGGAAAGGACGCAGAGAGGGAGCCCTGCGAAGAGATCAGAAACGCTCCATCAATGTGAACTTGACGGAGAAGGATACACACCTCCTCCCAACACAAATAAATGCATTATAAAAAAAGCCGCAGTTAATCTAAACTGCAGTAAAAACGGAAGTATGTGTGTTGACTATTCAACATTTTTTGGCTATGACATTCATTGGAAGCAGGAGAATATTGGTGCTTGATGGTTGCACCTTTTCAGAAGCACACGCTTGCATTATCACGTTTTTTATTGAGGGGAATGTCTGCGCTATTCGGCCGTTGCCGCTTACAGCCGCAGGGCACTTGTTTTTTACAGCTAATTGGCAAAAAAATTCTGCTCAGCTGAAATGCCGGCACTGTTGACACCGTCTGCAATGGCACGGACAGACAGATGTATGGAGGAGCTGAAGGGAGTCAGCGTTTGAAAAGTAAAATGAAGAGGATCAAATTAAGACTGCACAATGGAACTATTTTTTTCTGTATGTTGCTCACCAAATGGATACCGCAGTTGCTTGCTTACGTTCAGATTTAGCTTGGAGCAGACTTAAGTGACGTGATGCAAGCTGTGATTATGAATTCAAAGGTTCACTGGTGAAATAAGACTTCGAGTCACTCATCTTTCATCTAAAACCACTTATGTAATGTGTTCTGTAAAGTGTTTTGTTAAAGCTGCAGTTATTGAGTTGAGCTGAGGCGTTTTGTACTTTTTTATAACCTAAAAATGCCTAATACAGCACGGCGTTATACTGCAGATTACTTGAAATGTGCATGATTTTAATGTGCATGTTTAAAAAAAATAAAAAAGTAAATAATCAATTTAAGTATAGGCACTAAACATTTTAAGTGTAGTTTAAGTCCAGCTCTGGATCATAGCTTTTTACACATTGGCTTCAATCTTGGTAGGTCTATACATACCTTTATGAAGCCCTTCAGCGACTCTCGCGTTTGTCTAAGATGATTGCTGAGCAGCACAGACCTAAGTTGGCGATTCTGATATTTGATGTAATAGTCCACAGCTGCCTGACACGGCCTGCACAGTTTATAGTGCTCCTCCAAGTGACACTTGTAATGGTCAATCTCTTCATCGTAGTTCTCCTACAAAATTAAAAAGGAAGGATTACCCTGATAACGGCAAAGCAACATTTTTTATACATACATCATCCTTTGGTATGAAAGAAGCCAGTAGCTTGATCTTAGTTGATTGGTTGTGATTGCACTTCCTGCAAAGAAGCATCTTGGAGTTCACCCACTGTGTGGTACCAAGAGTCACTTGAGTAGGAATGCTGCCAAACACTCCATGGTTCAGATCTTCTGTGTACTGGGCCGGAATTGGCTTGTTGTAGTCCCCATTCTGATATCAGGACAAATAAATGTTTAGTAATGCAACAGCTATAAAGCATACTTCTTATGCCATGAGTGTTATGAAGAGTGCGGACAACTTACATCCTGAAAACCATTGTACTGGTCACAGCTGGGGCAGTCCCAACAGTTTCTGTTGCCAAATGGAACTACTGTGTTCTGATTACAGAACCAGCAGTTCACCGTAGCATTCAGGGGCTTTTGCCTGTCAATTGAAGGAAACATTTAAAATCATAACTGTACCAAAGTTACGTTACTACGGGACATTATAAAAAGCAATCGAAGACGCATTATTATGCATACAACATTACGTTTGCATGTAGTTTTACTGTTTGTTGCTGATGTTAGTAGGTTAGTATGAGTGGAGGTACACAATCGTGCCGTTGTTACCTGTTAGCTAGCTTGTAGATGAGCGCGCCGCCCGCCACAAAAGCTGTAGCGCTGCACAACACTTGAGGATATAGTTGCAGAAGGTCTTTGAAGGCATCCATTGCATGAACATAAAAAAGCTGTTTGGTAGAGTAAATAGGAACTTTATTTTATTAATGACTTATTAGTGTCCATGTAACACGCCGTCAGAACGCGGCAAAAGAGTCTGTCTTTTGTCTATGCAGTATGCCCATGTGCCGGAAACGGAAACTACGTCACAGGACGCGTTCCAATATGATTGTGGACATTTGTCTGATTTTTTTCTCTCCCTTTTATCTAATTTACACAACAAAAATATTCGCCATAATAGTTATATTCCAAAAATAAATTATAATTATAAGTGTTGCATTAGAAATAAAAACTTACAAAGGTTTCGACCAACTTCTGATCTGCTTGGTTCATAAAGGAAATACAATAACCTTGTTTAGTTTTCCACAAAATACGTTTATTTAACAAACACGATGAATTTTACATCACGTTAACATTTTAAGCGAGTGAAAAGTGCTTGAACTGCCAACAAATAGGGAAAATTTGAGTTGGCTGTAAAAAAAAAATTCGACTTTGGTACCAAAATAACATTGGTTAGATGTTTGTTTTTTAATCGAACGGGTAGGAAACATGATGTAGGCTATTTTACATCAAGTAAACATTTTAAACATGTAAAAACTGCTTGAACTGTAACTGCTTGATTATAAACGTCGAGTTGGCTGTAAAATATTTCGACTATCAAAGAACTGTATCAAAACACAAAATGTTTTTGGTTTTTTAACGAACGAGGGGATAAGTTACAGTAATTAACGGTAATTACTGCTCCAATGGCTCGACGTTTCCCCCTGTGGTGGTGAAGTCGAAGACTCCCTCCCAGGAGCTGGTGACCAAGTTGGAGTTCACCAGCGGTCTTGGGACGCAGTACTGGTACCCGTCCTGTGGCACCCGAACCGGCTGCTGATGGTAGACGGGGAAGTACGTCGGCGTGGAGTAGGGGCTCACCGGAGGGGAGCCAATGCTGATGCTGGCGGCGTGGTTGCGGTAGAGAAACGGAGGCGCGGTGTAGAAGCTCGGCTGTGGCGAGACGGGCTGGCACATGGTCCACATGGAGCACACGTGCGGCGTCGGTTGGTTCGGGTGGGTCGAACTCGTCAGGTTACTTTGGGTTCTCACCGTGCGACGACGACGACGCCGACGCCGGAACTTGCCCTCCTCAAATATGTCCTCAAAAGCGCGGTCCAGCATCCAGTAGCCGCCCCTCTTGGCCTCCCAGCTTTCCATTGGCGCCTTGACGAAAAACTCGTGCGTGGACAAATTATGTCGGATGCTGTTTTTCCACCCTTTTTCGTTGTTCTGATAAAAGGGGAACTTGGAGGTGATGTAATGGTAGATGCCGCTGAGAGTTTCCCTCTTGGCCGCGCTCTCGTTAATGGCCATGGCGATGAGAGCCGCATACGAATAAGGCGGCCTCTTCGCCCAGCGGTTTTTCTTATCGACCCCGGCAACTTGGGGCTCGGGCCGAGTCGAGCTGGAGCTGGTGTCTGGTGGAGATTTGTCAACCATGGCGACGTTCGCGTCCTCGAAGACCAAAATGAATGATGTGCTCTCAGCAAAGCAGGTTCGCAGGTGTCCCACTCCTTGAGGTAGTGGCTCAGTCTTATTTGACCATGTTTACATTTGGCACGTGAAGTTTAGGGACTTGCAGAATTTTCCCACGGTTCAACTACAGCAGTCGAGCGTGAGAAAATCCTAATGTGCACGTGTTGTTTTTTTTTAAATACTAACTATCGTTTAACTGACATTGGGGGGATGAGTCGTCCATGATGAGAGCTGATTGTCCTCATAGGTGACCCTTAAAATATGTTCTCACCGAGAAACATTTACTCAACTAGTGCCTGAGTAAAAACAAATGCATAGATAGATACTCTCCTTTGAACTTTGTGCTGACAGCGATGCTAAACTAATCAAGGTCCATGCTTTCCAGGACAGTTGCACATGCTAATATGGCCATCACATATGTCCAATCGTCTTTGATGGGATCATCATATATCAATAACTGTGGCTAAAACGTTTATTCATGCAATGATCTTCTCACAGAATATTGTGTGCCTAGCTGGTCTCTGACGTGTGCTTCCATGCTTAAACTCCTGGAAATGTTGTATAAGAGAACACTGAAGGTTCTTGTTGGAAACCACAATCATACCACTAATGCAATATACTGGAGAAATATAAGTTACTAAGTTTTAGTAACTTTATTAAGTTTAAAAAATGCATACAAATTTCAAAATCATAAACAGCTTACCTCCTACACTAGTTAATACATCAAACAGAAACCTGTCTGTGGTTCGATGAGCATCACCACCAGTGCCAAAGATAAAGAGGTGACTGCGTTGTTCCATTGAGGTGCACCACTTTTGGTCAAATGGTCATGTCAGTCATTGGTGGCAAATTCTGGAACATGTTACCAATTCAAATCAAGGAATGTCCAACACTGGGCACTTTAAAAAATATTTAAAGGAGTCGACTTAAATATGTGCACACCTGAATTGAAACCTTGAACACTTGGACTTTCAATTTGTGTAATAAGAAGTGTGCAAAGGTTTTATGTATCTGATTGTATTTTTGGACTATTACTTGAGTGTACCTTGAATTTTTTTTAAAATATAACTATTGATATTTGTATTGGTTTTATCTTTTATACTGTTGATGATACTTGTATTATGTTTTTAGTCTTTAAATGTGTTGTTTGCAAATTTGAAATTTTTCTTGTTATTAGAACACGCCTGTACATTCAGGGGGACTAACTATGGAAATCAGCTTTGTGACTGTAACAGCAGTTCATTAAAAAAAAAAAAGTATTGAAATTAATGTACAATGTCCCATATTGAACAAATAAAAATCAACCAATCACACTTGCCAACACTGACACGGGGTTTAGCTTGCTGTAGCATAATAAATCTGTTTGTGACGAGAGCAGCGCAAGCCAGTAAAATGTGACCAGTCTCTGCCTGTTGATAGCACCATGTTGTGGTTTAGTGGCGTTGTGGCGGATTGCAGCCAATCCTGGAGCAAACAGACTTAAACAGCTCGGTTCTGCGCCGTTATATTGCGATTTTCTTTCGCCATGAGCCGATTACCAGTTTGGCATTTTACTGTGGTTTTAAAAAGTCAAGGTTTCAATAACCACTGGCTATCATTGATAAAGACTAAAGAGTTCTTCTTTTCATTTTTGAGCTCCACAAAGTGAAGCCTTATTGGCAGATTATTATGTCCATTAATGTGCAGACAACAATTTGTGCGCTAACGACAACTTTATCTATCACAGACTAACAAATGCTATCACCCTGTGATCCGAGTTGCGAAGTCGGAAACAAAAAAAATTAACCCGACTTCACCGACCAGTTTAAATCTGACGTCACTGAGAGTTTCATTATGAATGGTCTCAGAAGTGGCAGGGTTAGCTGTGAGGCTATTTGTGGTAGTTGGAAGAATTTCTGAGTCAGGTGATCCCTGTTCGTAGACCTTGTGTGTGGCTGTACGATGACTGGAATGGAAGCATGTGTGTGACATTGGCCTACCTGTGTGCCGTCTCGAAGGTGCCGGGCTCTTTGGTCGCCCGGTCAACTTTCATCTTTTGACAACCCATCTGGGTTCAGTTACTTTTTAAGGGTAGCTCCCCTCAAGGTTTTACTAGTGGTGACGACACTACCTGTGACCTCTTGGTGGTGTGGTCAAGGGGTGATGTAGTTACTTATACGCACTACACCGAGGTTCAAATCTGGTCTAATGTTATAACTTTTCAGGGTAGTGTAGCAGAGAGTGACACATCGACACAATCAGTGATGTAAGGCTACTTGACAGCCCTGATTCAGTCTTGTGTCTTAACTATTGTGAGATACTGTCTGGCGTAACGTGGGAAATTGTCCAATTCCACCTAATAGGTAACAACCAGTGTTGAGAATAACGACGGTTAAACTAACTAACTTTTCACAAACAAACTAATCTAACCAATTATTCTCCCCATATTTGAAACTCCGTTATCATTATTGTATGTGAAATGCGTTGCGTTACAATTCATTTTTTGGTTTCAAGGCTCGAAGTAAGCTTACAAGACTAGTGCAGTGACTGGCTCTGAAAAATGTCATTTGCTCACAGTTAGAGGCACTGTTGTTGTCGCACCTCGTCACAATAAAAGTGTCTTGACAGCTGAATTGTGTAGTGACTTTTATTTTGGAGGTACCGCGAGAAGTGTGTCATGATGTGATGGATGTGTCTTCCTTCCTTTGCATTTTAGCAAAGAGTTCATGTTCCTCGCCTTCAATTGCGGGTTTGACAACTTTGACAAGAGTGACATTAATCAAAATAACAGTAGAGATTTGCTGAAAAACGGCAGTCATGCAGAGCGATTTGTTGACAATTCTGTTCCACCAAGAACCATTAACATTGCGACTTCACAAGCACCTTAACAGCGAGAAAGAAAAAAATACCGACCGGTAAGTCTTAGCGACACACTCGCCTACTACGTCTAGTGTAATTAATAGCGCCAACAATTGTATTTCTCTGATTTCACGTGTGCTAAACACGTGAAAAGTGTTGAAAGAAATATCCAGTCTCGGCAAATCACACTGACGGAGGGCATGGAGTCGAGGTCACATTTGTATGTGAATGATGCAACATGCAAACATAGAGTTGGACAGTTTTCTGACGTAAATCAATCATTAAACGTGTCTTTCAATGTGTAGAACTATAAACTGAACATATATCACCATAGTCTCTTTATTAAAAGTGTACAAAAGTATGTTTTTCAGAGAGATCAAGTGGAAGCTGATGATTTTGAGAAGGATATGGAGTAGGTCTAGCAATGTTGGCCATGATAGAATTAAGCACCGCATATTTCTTAGCATTGGCAATATATTTTAGATAGTTTGATTATAATGTACATAATGCACCTGTAAGAATATTTGCACTTTTGATTTTAAGATATTATTTGCACTTTTCCAAGTCATGTGAATAAGCCGCAGCGTTAAAAAATGAAACGCTATAGCTGTTCTAGTTTAGTCAAGATTTTTTTTCCCCCTATGGGTAGTGTGCCTCGAGATTTCATCAATGAAAAAAGTGTGCTGTGGCTCAAAAAAGGTTGAAAAACACTGATCTAAACAGCCCTTTGAAAAACAGACAAAGATAATGGTTCAGGCAAAGAACTGAGAATTTGAAACCTTCTCATGACATGAATTTTAAAGGATGTGTAAAACAATGTGGTTCCCCACTAGAAGGCAACCATTGTAAAGTAGACCTTCCCTCATATTTTCATTTATGTGTGGAAGACAACACATATTGTTACTGTGCATACACAAGCAGTTGCCTAAAAGGATATGTGAAGGCACTTTTGTTATTTTCATTTAAGGCTTGTGTTAAGAAAGTTACTTTGTCAGATATGCCAAATGACAGTAAAAAAATTACAATCCAACATAATTAGGTGGTCTTGATTTAAGTGACACTTCTTTCCACATACCTTGAAGTGGGCTTACATCTTTTCACAGTCTCAGATAAAAAACTGAAAGACAGAAGGAAGATTTAGTTTTACTGGAGTAACAGAGCAATCCCATCATCTCGATTGTTTAATGTAAGGTAGTACCAGTAATCGCAGCTGTTTCAGATCAGTCTATCCCTAGTCTTGGTCTTATGACAATATCAATTGTGCGGATATTACCATAAGTCTTTGCGGTGATGTCACACAACCAATGACCAAAAGATAAGCTCTAACAAAACAGGAATCTTGCGAACAATCAAAAAGCGGCATTGATATAACGGGCAACATCCGCGGAAACCTGACTGCTTTGAAGAACATGGGCCATCCAGAAATAGAAGCTGATGGTAGCGCTGTGGTAACTCTCCACTCTATCAAAATAGAATGAAGAAGCAATTCACAGTCTTTGTAAAATTGACACTAGGCTGCAGCTAATAACTCTGTAACTTGTCTCTAAATGTGAGTATAGGTGTGAGATGATACGGTAGTTTTCTAAGCTTTTATAATGCTTTTATTTCCTGTCGCTTAGATTACTGTAATGCCTTGCTCTCTGGTCTTCCCCCAAAAAATATTTCAAGCCTACAGCTACTTCAGAATTCAGCTGCACGTGTGCTGACGGGGAGTAGAGGGCGGGAGCACATTATACTAGTTTTAAAATCGCTGCATTGGCACCCCCTGTGCTTCAGGACTGATTTTAAGGTGTTTTTATTCGTTTTTAGTCTTAATGGTCTTGGGCCATTTTATTTATCTGACCTGCTTTTACCGTATCACTCCTCGCGGCTCCTGAGGTCCCTTGGCAGCGGTCTTTTAACTGTTCCTAGGGTGAGGGGGAGCCTCCGCACTGGGAGGAATGGCTGGTCTTCTCCTGTGTGGATGAGCTCCTCCTAGGTGCCTTTCCTCACAGGGTTTTTCTGTGCCCTGCCATGTTGTAGTGTGTGTGTGTGTGTGTGTGTGTGTGTGTGTGTGTGTGTGTGTGGTCTTGTTTTTACATGGTGGAGCCAAAATTTCAGGATTTCACAGAGTTGTGGGGCCCACCCATCCATATGGGGCCATTTTGCCCCACAAGTTTAGACCTCTTTTTGAGGGTCAAGACTTGGTTTTAGAGTTCACGTTTGAATTGGGTTATGGTTAGTTAGGGGAAGGGGCTAGGAAATGCATTATCTCAATGAGATGTCCCCACAAAGATAGTAAAACAAACTTGTATGTGTGTGTGTCTGTCTGTACTTGGACATACTACATTGTGAGGACCAAAATACGTCTTTAACCAACAGATTGAGGACATTTTTGTGAAGTGAGGACATTTTGGCCTGTCCTCACGACTCAAGACCTCTTTTTGAGGGTCAAGACTTGGTTTTAGAGTTTAGGTTTGAATTGGGTTATGGTTGAGGTTAGGGTAAGGAATGGAGGTAGGCAATCATTTTTGATGGTTGGGGGTAGGTGACAGGGCTAGGAAATGCATTGTCTATCGATGTCCTCACAATTATATAAGTGTGTGTGTGTGCGTGCGCGGGTTTAGATCACATCATGGGGACCATTTTCTGGGTTTTTACTATCATTGTGGGGACCACGTGTCCTTGTGGGGACATTTTGGTGGTCCCCATGAGTCCAAACCTATTTTTGAAGGTCAAAACTTGATTTTAGAGTTTAGGTTTGAATTGGGTTATGGTTGAGGTTAGGGTAAGGAAAGAGGGTAGGCAATATTTTTTTATGGTTGTGGGTTAGGGGAAGGGTCTAGGAAATGTAACATGTCAATGAGATGTCCCCACTAGACATATAAACCCAATGTGTGTGTGTGCGCGTGTGAGTGTGCGTGTGTGTGTTTGTGGGTATGATCATGGGGATGTTGGAACAGATTGGACTATGGATGTTTTAATTGTTCAGCACCTTGAGTTGCATTTTAATGCATGAAGGCACGACCTACAGTACTACTTGGCGCCATGTTTAAATATGCAATTATGTGTAATAGTTTATGAAACCAAAAATGTTTTACGTTTTGTACTAATGTACATGTTCTTTAAAAATAAGTGTAATATTATATGTCAACATCATAACATCATAACAAATATCTTCCCCATACTCCCATATTTTTGCTCTAGACTTACTTGCTTCAAACAGAGACTGAGGGCTTTGTGATATAGCGTGAAATTCATATCATGGTATTAACTCTTTTGGTCTTTTTACTGTAATGGTGAGTGTAAAAGTTTAAAAAATCAGAATGGGAGTATTTCTGATTGGAGTAATTGCGAAAAGGTAAAAAAAATTGTTAAAAAGGGTAAAAAAAAACATTCAAGTAGCTCCAAGAGGTATAAAAATAATAATAATTCTGCATGGATATTATTATCAAATGACCTTTCTTGTTTGTTACAAATTTAAAAGACTTAAAATAATTATCAATTTAAATGAAAAATAAATTAAATAAAGTTTTCAAGTTAAGAAATGTACATTTATGGATAAAACATTTTCAATAAGATGCTGATATTAAATTACTTTGAACCTCGAGCTTGACGTCATGGCTGACGTCATCTTATTTTCAGCCTAAAATACGTATTCATTGTAGTACAAAGGTGCTGTTCATAACTATTGGCTCTTCACCTTATTAAGCAGGGTAGTTTATTTGTCACCACGGAGGAGAGGATCTGCACCACGCAGCTCGTTGCTGCGATTGCATGCGGACTTATTATTAAGTCTGTCCGTTCTGCTGCAGAGCAAGTTAGCTTAGCGCCTTGTGTTCTCAATCATGGACTGTGTTATCACAGTCAACTTGTCAAGCAGCCGTAAAACAAAGTACCTACGGGTGACTCGGTGGCATCGGGACGTAGACGCACTTAAAAAAATAAAATAAAAAAACATTTCGGAGCTGGCTAGTGTGTGTGTGCACTGTGGCACGCCGCTGATTGGCGAATTTGGGGGATTAAGAGCCCTTTAAATAAAACCGCAGCTCTGACGATCTCAAACTGCACGGTCTGAGATCTCAATTTCGGTCTCAAAACGATATATCTACGGCCCCCTCCCTCCAACCACCACCAAACATTCGCACCTTCCATACACCAGTGTGAGCAGCACTGGAGGCAACCTCCACTATCTATCTATCTATCTATCTATCTATCTATCTATCTATCTATCTATCTATCTATCTATCTATCTATCTATCTATCTATCTATCTATCTATCTATCTATCTATCTATCTATCTATCTATCTATCTATCTATCTATCTATCTATCTATCTATCTATCTATCTATCTATCTATCCATCAAATTGTGAGGTGTGGTTGCTTTCAGTGACAGTTCAAAAGCAGCATATGGCCTTCAATCAATCAATCAATAGCCTACATGCTTTTTAATTACACAAGGATTTTTGCTATTTGTAGGCTGCCCGGATCCCTCTCACACACAAATAGCAGGGGCATATTGTATAGAATATATGTTGTGGTGATATTTATTTATCTATCCATCCATCCATCCATGCTTGAAGTTTCCTGACTTATGACTGGCCAGCAGAGGGCAGCACAATAATTAGGCTTGCACAGGTCTCACTTGTCTACACATCAAGTACAGTACTACATTGATCTTTACTTCTACAAATCATCAGAGATGTAGTTTAGTTAGTTTTGTATATAATGTTCTTTCTATATACATAAAAAACACACAAGTTATAGTGGATTAATGCAACATATTGGGCAATTTTCCAGCATACCATTATAGGTCTGCAAACCATAAAAACATTTAGGCCAATCCTTCCTTCACTGATTCACTGTCAGGTGTGATTGATCTTTTTCATTTTGTTGTTGTTTTTTTGAGCGTCATTTTGTCTGAGTCGTGGGGAAGAAAAACAAATTCCCTGTGGTGACTCTATAGTTAAATTTGGTAAACAACTTCTAAACACTGGCCCCTGTGATGTCGCCATTTCTTTATTCTGACACGTCCCATTTCAAACTTTGAAGTCCAAAACAAAAAGAGGAAAATGTATCCCTGGGGTCTTTAGAATTCATGTGAGGAGCCATAAAAACAACACTTCATCAGAGGCGCCATTCAGGAATGGTGATCTGCAATATATTCAAATGAGAAGTATTGTGTGAAGGGAGAGCCAAAGAGCCTTGTTTTATCTATGACCCCGTCTTTTTGACAGCCTCGTCAGATGCGTGTAAGATGACTCAAAAACAAAGCAGCGTAGATTCCATCACAAAATGGATTCGAGTGTGTGTGTGTGTGTGTACAGAGTATGCATTGGATGAGACAAGAACATTTTGTCCAGCATATCAATCTGCTGAGGAAAAGCAAAGGGAGGTTTGGTGGAAAAAGAGGAGGCGAAATACACGTCATGAGCGAGCTGTGAGAAAAGAGAGCTCCAGTTGGTCGCTCTTTAGAAAAGGCCCCCCAACTCTCCTGCTGGGTCTTACTCGGCTCTTGTCCTCCTGTTACAATGCTACCCACCCCTTCCCACATGTGCCCCCCTCAACTGCCCTCCACATGCTGGGTCTCTACGCTGCCAGGCCGCGGCCCAGACCTTAGCATATGGAGGGCTGCTCTCCAATGTGCTCCACAGCTGGGACCCTGCTGGAGAGGGCACATGGTCTTCACACCACCACATGCTGCCTGCTAGTAGCACGCTTCAAGCACAACGGACAATTTCGAAAAGGCAACTGGACTACATACCAGGGAAACTACTATTACAGGAGCTTACAGTCTACATGTCAAACTAATAATCACACATTTTATACACTTTATAAACAACATCAAAAGCTTTACAGTGTTGAGCAAGTAACTTCCTAATTGTAATTTACACCGTTGCTCATAATGTATGAATACAATATTGCTTTACCTCTTTCTAGGAAATGATTGTGAAAATTTGAATTTATTTTCAAGATAGTAGGGTAGTTGATATCTTACACCTAATCAATTGTCATTGCAACTGGTCAAACGTTTGCTGATGTAATTCAAAACAAATAAAGAGAGGGTTGTATGTCCAAACTGACAAAAGACATATTTTTACTCC
This sequence comes from Vanacampus margaritifer, assembly GCF_051991255.1. Lineage (NCBI taxonomy): Eukaryota > Metazoa > Chordata > Actinopteri > Syngnathiformes > Syngnathidae > Vanacampus > Vanacampus margaritifer. Next base: position 29,215,124 of record NC_135432.1, on the reverse strand, counting down.
ATGTACAGCCCTTTGTATGCAGCAATTGTTGTTTTTAAATTGCTTTATAAATAAAATTGAATTGAGTTATGAGAAAATTGCATGTTCCTGTCAAGCCCACTAGGTGGTTTAAATAACAAACTAGGGACTGACTTGAAGGAGTCATACATGTCGGGCTAATCCCAACTATGAGGAGGCAACAATATGTTTATACTTCAATTGGAAGTTGAGCTACTGCTCTGTATTAAATATAAAAAAAGATCTATGAAACGTAGCTCAGCTAAAGCAAAAGTACTTCAATCAATCCCAAATAGGCAAAAACCATACATTTGGTCACCGTTCAAATACTCCTGTACATAATCATATACTGCTCTGTCATATTCCCATGCAGGTTTGTGGACTTTTAAATGAAAGACTTTAAAATGCATTGTGGGTAATTTGTGTGTTGCTAAATGTGAAATATGTGAACGTCCAAGTGCAAACCTGTAGCTACGGTACCACCTTTCTTTGGAAATGTTCAACTCTAAATACATGCAAATACGAACGCTCCACGAATGCACGTAGAACTATTATCAAAGTAGGCTACAACTGTAACACCAGTGCTCAGTTTTTGGTCCATGGACCCTTCAGTACTGACTACTGAACCAATGTTGACTCACCGCAAGAATATTTTGCCATTCTGATGCTAATAGGAGATTTAACCACCTACTTAACCACGCTGGCTTTACTCTCTATACATCTCCAGTCAACCACATCCAACCGTGTAGTCAAAGAGAGAGAGAGAGAGAGAGAGAGAGTAAGGCAAGAAAAGGAAAAAGGTGAGAAGTATTTACAGTATATTTTTAAATACCTTTTTGTGGCTCAGTTCAAAACAATACCCTAAAGTCTGGCATTTGCTAATAACAACAAGAACCCTAACCTCTACTAAGGTAGAACAAGCAAACCATGTTTGGAGTGGCACTAAAGTAAAGTCTTTACATATGCCAGAATTTGTTAATAATATTTATGCATTATTTGCTTAGGAATTAATTTTTTTTAGCATGTAGCACGTATTGCATTGCCTTTTAGTCCATTCAAGGTGCTTGTGGGGTGCTTGGTTTACCTGTCTGGGTGGCTTGGGTAGTCAGACTTGTCTTGTTGGTAACAGGGGTCACCATTTAGCATTATGACCTTCTAATGCCAGAAAGGTGGTCTGGGAGCACGCTTGCTGCTTGGCCTGGCATGAATGGTCCAATCACAGGTGGTTATTAGTGCCATAAACCAAATGAATAGCTCGTGGCCAGAAGGAAGTGTGGAATGAAGGAGAGATAGAGCTCCTCTGTGAGAGAGGGGGTACGATTTTGCTGCTGGGATGGCGGCGCTCTTTCAGTTGCGTCTGCAGGCCGCGCTTCAGAGCGGATGTGTTAACAGTTTCAGGCTCAATGGAGGGAGAAATCCTCACAAAGGGAGGTGTACAAATATTGTGGGAAATCCGTCCGCTCTTTAATATTTCATGAAGGCCCGCAATCTATTCATGGGACTCCATTCCTTTGGAGGGGCCTGCATTCAGGCTCACTCCGCAGGCTCAATGGGCAGCCCTTAATTGAGTGCCCGCTCATTCTTGGTCTCCCTGGTAGATTGTTCCCCCATGAATGCCCTCGCCTCTTCATCCTCCTCTTCTTCTCCCTGAGAGTGGCCCAAAGAAAAAGGGGGCATGCCTTGCTGGTGGTGCTTGTGGGAGAGTGATGAAGGAGACGGGGGTGGAGGTGGGGGTTGAGGAAATATGATAATAGGGGCAATAGGGGATGCTAGTGCCTACAGAGCTTGGGGCAGGGGGCTAATCCTAAGGGCGAGGCTGCATTTCCCCTAGATGGCAGGAGCGTGTGGGCTTGTATGTCAGAGGGATTCCAAGGAGGGGGGCGGTGTGAATTTGTTTAATGACCAAGAGTTGCTCCAGGATACAAAAGCTAAAATAAATCAACCAAGAGTATTTCTTCTTTGAGCTTTTACACATGCATGTGCAGGCTTCAGGGTGGCATCAATCTGTACATTTGTGTTTGATTTGTAAATTTATAACATGACCCATGTTATGTCAACAAGAACAGGAACATCGGGAAATGCTTCGTTAGTTATATTTCTATTCCAATGCTGTCAAGTGTCTTTGAGCGGACCCAAGGTTCAAGGGATGACTTTACTACGCTAGGTCATTGGTGTCCAAATTTCCGGGCCGCCGTCCTTTTTTCAGCTACTACTACTAATAAATAGATTTATTAGCTGTAGAACTTTTCTAGATATGAGAAGATACAAACGACTAAAATAATAATTTCTGTTCCAAACCCGGTGGGGCATAAAGATAATTCAGTTTTAGAAGCAAAAATTGTTTCTTCCACTTTCTGCTCTGTGTCAAGGTCGGATTTATGAACATTAATGATCATCAAGTAACTGTTTAAAAATGGCCGGCTAACTACAGTTAGCTCTTGTTTTGGTTCTGAATGCGGAGATTGGATTTGCTGTTCAGTGTAGGGGTGGATCTAGTCTAGTGGGATGTATAAGGCTGAGGACAGCACAACATTTTGAAAATCATAAACTATTTGCCTTATGATCTTTAAATTGACAGTGTGTAGAAGTTGTTGACATCTAGTGGTGAACTAATGGAATGCAACAACCTAAGTTTGAAGCATATGCATTTTGAAACCTGTACACTAAGGTGCCTCATAGAGACCACATGCCGCAAGTCTACCACCGTAGACCATTACTATGTTTGAAGTTTGTCTCCTATGGGTGTCCGTAACAGAAAGATGGCGGTGAAACACGTCAGCCTGCTGTAAGGTGAAGCATGACCCGTGTTATATAATTAGCGATTACTAAACCTATGTTTATTTTTTTTTAAATGTGCATTGATGTGATGTGATAGAATATATTTTTCTGCATATTATTGAAATTAATAGTGAATTTCTAAAATAAAGAACATTGAAAAATTAACATTTTGTACACACTGTCGCTTTAACAGGAAGCTTAGTAGCAGTTTTTCAAAATAACTATAAAGTATAAATAATATATAATTGATTTGTGTTTGAATTAAATTAAAGTCAAAGAATTTCAAAGTGGCCCTTGCACGTTTCATTTTTCTGTATGTAGCCCTCAAATGAATGAATGAATACATTTAGGCACCCCTGTTGTACGTGCTCAGGTGATGCTGCAGGCCTCCAGCTGGAGCTTGCACCCCTGATTCCGAGATTAAAGGTCATCCTATGCTTTCTAAGGGCCTGTAAGACCCTGGGAGCCTGACTCAGTCCCAGTGACTCGCCTTTAATGCTCCAAACTGTGTCCAACAGGCTTAATGTGCCAGCTCGGGAGAGAGCCCGCAGAGAGGAAAATCCTCCGCATCCAACACTCACAAGTGAATATACACACACAAACCGTGAATGCATGAATTATCCTGGCCCTACCACACCCGCTATCCAGCATCGGACCCCCTAGGTAGAGTGTGGCAAAGCCATGCTAAATGGATTTTGCAGAGGAAGAGATTTAAAGCTTTTCATTGGCTTCAGTTTGTTTCACTCGAGTGCATCTCAGGCCTTTGATGGATGCTCTCTGGCTCTCTCTCTTTGTCTGTCATATATTAATATTACCGTACATATAAAGACTAAATAAATATGTCCTACACATAAAAAAAAAATAAAATCAATTCAATTAAAAATGTTGTGACTGCTGTGTCAGAGCAAACAAGCCGTCATCAGGAAGGCCTAAAAGTAAACTCGGATGTCATAAAGAAAGGAATAAATGCAGTAATATGATTGTACTTGGTGTTTGGTAAACCCTCAAGTTCAGACGAATGTATTCTCTGATTTAATCCCTGGCGAACCACAGACTCTGGAGGAAGAAATCCAGGAACAGACTAATCCAAGCACACCCGGATATGGAGCACTCTCACCATGTTGCTCCGCTGGGCCTTTGTGTTATTTGGTATTAACACCACAAGTGTCGTCTGAGCCTCAGACTGACTCGTGATTAGAACAACTATTGGCTGGAAGTTTTCTATTATCTGTTCACTATTTGGCACAACGGCTACATGCATTGCTTTATATGCAGTAACTTCTACCAAGGAGTTTTTTTTTTATATATATATATTGTTTTAATGCATATTGTCTTTGCTGTGGGACTCAATGAAAATGTAGTTAATAGGAGTCTTTTAATCAGAAATCTTTTAATTAAATAAAACAAATTTGCCGTATTTTGTGTGACTTTGGTTAAATAAACATCCTCCATCGTGCCATTAACTACGATTTTTTTTTTTAGTAGTTCACAATTATGGGAATATAATTTTAAGATACTTTTTAAACTGTCGAGGCTCCAACTAATAAATTTTAGTTGATCATATTAGTTTAAAAATAAATAAATGTAAGCACTCTCAATGTCTTGAAAAAAATAAAAAAATATTAATATTATTAATTTTTTTACTCTTAAATCCAGACCAGTGTAGCCCTTTGAATATCCTTGGACAGTTATTGTCTGGAGTGCAAAAGCAGACCAATGTAATATTTTGTTTAAATTATGATTAATAGAAAAATTACTCCCTAAGTTTCTAGTATTTCATTCATTTTCAATAAAAAGGCACCATAAAATCTCCTTTCATTGTAAAACGCTCACCCACTTTAGTCTATAAATTAATGCTGCTAAGTGGCAGCACACAAGCTTTCGTATTATTTATACTTTTACTATAGGCGGCGGTGTCACTTAGATAAACACAGCAGAGGTTCATCTCATCGGGCACACAAAAAGCCAGAGTGTGCCACTTCCAATGGCTCTGCTGAACTTTGACCCGTACGGGTCACAGAGAGCATTTGTCCCTCGGTAATTGGACAGAAGGGCCCTTTCGCTCTTCATTTAACCTTTGGGGTTCCAGATCTTTCTTCCGAGGCTACCATAAAGCCCACGGTCCTGACCGAGTGTTTTCAGGCCTGTTTTTCCACCCCCATCGCAGGCCTTTGAAAGCCAGAGAAAAGCCGAAGTGTGCTTGCCCTGTTGGACACAATGGTAGAGTTAGTGACCCCTGACCTGACGGTCCCGGGCTTTTCTTCCTGGATCAGGCGCGGCCTTTCGCCACGCTGGGTTATTGCTGCACAGCTTGGCAACGGAGCCTGGGTAAACACTTGTTAGGATTGCACTTCTTTACTTCGCTTTCGGCTCCCCCACGACTTGTTGTCTCTCACTGGCAGGCTGCTTCTAGATGTGTTTCTTGTTTGGGAGGTCCGGGAGTTGGGAGTACTTCCAGCAGCAGCTTTATCATCCATCATTTTGACGTCTCTTTGTCAATGCTCCAATGGGGAGCACAGTTGCTCAAAAAAGCCGGCTAAAGTCATCAATGTGTTGGACATGCACATGCTTTGTTTGGAAACATTAGTGTGAATTCAGGAGTTTTGGAAGATGCTGCAAACATCACAATGTGTTTCATGAGAAACTCACTATGCATCTCCGTTTCTTACTCAATATATTTAACCACAATGCAAGAAAAGTCAGAGCCTGACACACACCTGAAGACAATTTAGTCTTCAGTTGGACCTGACATGCGTGCTTTGGGAATGTGAGAGCCAACAAGAACACGAAAATGCGAGATGAGATTACAACTCACAAACGCTCTCAGTGACGTAGACATGCTAACCATTGCAACACCATGGTACCGATTTTAATTCATAGTGCTGGGTGGTAATTCCGACATTCATTGAAGTGGGCGTGGCAAATTAAAAATCTAATAATAATTTGTGGACTGTGATCAGATGGTGCGACACTTTCAGTTCCAGATTTAAACAATATGGGACTGTCAGTTGACGCATCAGAGAAAGCGCAGGGAGTCCATATAGATGAAATCATACCTGTTGTCTTGACAATACTCTGAATCTTTTCATGGCACCCTGCAAATCTTCTGCGATGATTTGACGTAAAGCAAACACAAATGTGCATGTTGATCGCAGGGCTTTTTTCTTCGCAGTTGTTAGTTCAAACGCCAACAGTGCAACAATTTTGAAATGCTACCTGATCATTTAAAAAAAACACGTACTGTACATTTCAGGCAAGCGGCCATCGGTTCCTGAGTGGCTTCCATGTTGAACAGGCGATGGTCTCTATGTTAAAGCCCCGATTATAAAATGACACATGTAGGGTCCCGTTTTTGGCCAGGACAGTCCTGACTTTGAGCTTTGGGTTCCGCATCCATACAGTTTTCACCAACCTCATTGTTTTGTCCCGCTCTTACACAGGTCTCATCCTGGCGTCCCGTTTTTTTGCCATGTCATGTCAATCACACAGTTGTCATAGCAATTCACAAGATAAACCCATTCAAATGGAATTTAACGGTTAAATTTCTTCCTATTGACTTCCAAATTCACGTTTGCGTTCTCATTCGTATTCCGCATCTAATCGGTCGCAAGACGGACTTACGTAGCAGGCGTAGCAGCTGATTGGAACTAGAACTTCCTGCTTTTGAATCCAAGAATCATGGGAAATGTAGTCCGACTATCCACTGAGGTTGTCAGTCATTGGTAAGACAACACAAGCTGAGCTTTATTTCCAATGTTGCAGTGCTGTCCGGCGCAAGGTAAACGGCACAGCCAGCTTCCAATAGCTCTCGAGACGGAGAAAAAAAGTTGAATACTGGTGTGTGCAGTCCATTGCTTGTTTAACGCTGTTGAACAGTCAACCAAGATAGCATTTAGCATTAGAGATTGATGCACATGTTTATTTTCCGGGAAATATGTCGTCCCCTCCCCCTAGAAATACATCATGTTAAATTACAAATCCAACCAAAATTTGCTCGCTGGCATCAACACGACAAATGAATTAAGACTTTAGGAGCGATTCCAGCTCCTCATTTTAACATTATTATTTTAGCAGGACTTCCCCGAGTGACTTAATCTTATCATTTCCTAATTCCAGTCTGGTATGTTAAGCGTCCATTTTCACAATCCGGTTGTTGTGGCATTACTACAACCCTAAATCCAACCTAATTGGGAGTCCACTACATCTAAAATCACTTCCTTTCCTTAATCTCTCAAGTGCTGCCCTGAATCTCTGTGTATCATTGCGCTGTTGCCATGGAGACTGCGCATCCACGTGTTGCGGCCAGATGCCGAGCATGCGGCCGCGGTACGTGAAGCATCCTGTGAGGTAGCCACAAACATATGGGCGGAGAAAGGAGAACTCCTCTGGAGCTACTGGCCTCCCTCCTCGAGGACACAAGGCTTTTGTCCCGAGCCGCTCCTCCATGCTACTTAATGGTGCACAACAGCAGTGTACAGTATTGTCAACTGCCCTTTGCTTCTGTGGTGCCGTCAGGCACTCAATAGCTTGGCCCGCTCCCTCCTTGCTTCTCATTCCCAGTGGGTGTTTTAGTGTCCCCTTCTTTCATCCCTCTCTCCAGCTACCTCCTCCTTTTGCTACTTTTGCTCACTTGCTCACTGTTCTACTGAGTGATGGTCTAATTGTCTGAGAACAATTAAGCCATCTGATTTTTCTACTACTCTGTTGTCATGTGTGCTTTGTTTTCAAACGGGGCCGCCAGAATACAGGAAAAGGCCTGGAGGTCATCTCAATATCGGCCTGCGCCCCCACAAAAGTGGTAGGGTTGAGAGGCCTGGGTCACTTTGAAATGTGTTTATGTGACAAGAATTAAATTGCAGAAATTCATTGGAATAAACTGCAACTTTAAACAAAGCTGGTGAGTCTGTAACCAGGAAACAAAAAATCTGAAATTAATTAATAAATTGAGTCAAATGTGAGCAGTTTCTGGAAATTTACCTAAATTCGGACCCAGCATGTATGTCCATCTTAGCCAAAAACAAGAGGAAAAGTGATTTATTAGGTCTGGTTAAATAATAAAAGTACTCAAAGGCCTCCCCCTTGTCAATGCAATAAATGTGTCGGTGCCCCTTTAGGCCTGAAGAAATATGTCCCCTCTTAATAGACAGGTGACCCAAACAGCTGGAAGACAGCTTTGCCCAAGATGGGGTGTCTGCACATTTTTACCCCCGCCGCTCCCATTGTTAGCATCATGTCACATCTGTGACCCCGTCTGCTCCCTCTGCCATTTAAGTTGTTCATCCTCTTCTCTACTCATACCTTCCGCAACATTACATCCTGTCTGGCTCCCTTCCCACAAGTGAGGCTGCCAGCTTTGCACTGTAGTGTTGCAATAAGCCGCCATCCTCCTTGTGGCTAATCCTGTTTTAATTTGACACCCTTCGCTGGACTCACATGGCTGCTACTCACAATGAATAAAAAGGAATGTCATCGAAATTATCACACAATTACTTTGCGTGGTGATCAGGAAGTGGTTCTTTTTGTTCTTGTTTTTTTACCCTTCTCGACTACTTTGATACTGTTGTTTGGCAAGTTATCTCATATACGTAACATATTTTATGCTAGCTGCTGTAATTGTAAATAAGCGTTCTATACAGTGATGCCTCAATTTACGAGTGACCATACTTCTGAGTTTTTCTTCATATACACTTTTTTGGGTGTTTTTTTTGTCTTAAGTTGCAAAGGAAAAATGTGTGCCATCAAACTTCACAACTAGTAGCAGTTTGCCAGATAGTGAACAATTCTTCTAAAAAGAGGCCAAGGACCCATTTCAATCTGTTATAGTGCCACTCCCAGTTGAAGTTTACAATGAAGCCAAACACGTTGTGTATTTAACAATGCCGCCTGACTTAATGCTAACTTACTGCTAAAACAATGGATGGGCTTACAAAACTAGCACCAATGTTGCAGCATTTCCAAACCTTCAAACAACTTAACTCATCTTTATTTATGTAGCAACAAGGTAGCAGGACATGTAGACAGAGCATACAATAATATTCACGTTAATATGTTCTTTATCCTCAGTAAAAAAGTGACTGCAGCTTAGTTGTGGCTATCTGCTGTTTAAACCCATTAAGACTGGGAGCGCTAGCACTCTGCTACCTTTAAACCCGGGAAGGCGGACACGTCATTTTGTTCACAACAGAGGGAGGCCCATTGAATTAAATCATGATGATCAAACTGAATAATTAATTACATTCTGTTTAATTATGTCATAATTGTATATTTTTATAAAGTACAAAGTACAATACTCTAAAATGTTATTATTCTCTAATACTTTACTTTTTTTGGTGTCAAAAACATAATAACATAACTCATGGGGAAGTAGTACAGTAATTGCCTTTTATACCGGTTGCAAAAGGATGACGACGTCTTGCATTCCTGGTGCATTTTTTTTCTCTAAAATTAAATCATCTGTAATGTTGAAAGACAACTTTGAAATGATATTAAAGTGTTACGGCAACACAATTCACACAATTTAGGGTTCATACAGTAACACCGTAACAGTAACACAGTAAATGAAATTCTAGTCATTTTAGGGGAGGCATGCATTACTTCACTGTGGGGCCCTAACCCCTGCACACAGTGAGGTTTTGTACAATAATATAATATCTGGAAAGTCTTATATTTTACTTTCTAGATAATGGTATTTTTGTACGCCATGTAGACCGCACGACTCTCTGTGCTGAATTTAAAGGGGGACGAGGTGAGCCACTTCCATGTGATGGCAAACAAGTAGGGAACACAAAAGAAATAAAGAACACTTCACCCATGCATACAGTTAGACTGCACTTTGTGCTGGGCACAAAAATAAGTCCCTATGTGTAGCCATGTCAATCTAATCTGATAATATTGATTCTAAAGTGCTCCATGTGATTATGTGGCACATGCTGTTATACTGTGTTTTCAGGTATTGATGGTTTCTATAATTGTGATTGAATAGTAGTGATACTAAGAGGTGGATTAAGTCGGGTAAATCGCCAATGAAAATACACACACACACATACACACAGTTAGCGTAGTGTGCGATACAGCCGAGAACACCCAGTTTTCCACATCCCAGCTTGTGGTTAATGATCTGCCTGTGCGGCCTGGCTGTGTGACAGCAGAGGCGAGCGCTGTGGTGTTAATGAGAGAAGAGGACGGACGAGCCTCCTCCTCTCGCGCACACAGCCTTTTGTCTCTGTCGCTGCCCCCCCATCATTAGCCTAATGTGGCCCTCTCCCTCCACTAAAAAGGCCACTGCCAGTTTGCCAGTAAGTTCACAGATGCAAATGCCAGCCATGTGATAATAGAGGTAAATGAAAATTAATTGATTCTCATTCAAAGGTCTTTTCACTTGCCTGTTCTCCCTCCGTGTTTTCTTAATATGCAAACCTTGTCCCCTTAACAATACAAGCTCTCCCTGAACCTTAACTTCTCAAACACATTGCAATGTGCTGGCCTTTGCTATGTAGAGAGGACGACACAAAGCATGTGAGAATGGTGCCCCGCCAGAGCAACAGATGCATATCTTTGCTTTCTTTTTTTTTGTTCTTTTTGTTCTTTTTTTGAGAGCTCAGTATTGTTCATTCGGTAATTTTCCCGATTTGACATGTCATCATCATTGCTCTCTCTCTCTCTCTCTTTATATTTGTATTTTGTATGTGCGTGTGTACGTGTGTGTGCGAGTGTGTACTCATTAGTTCACCTAAAACCTATTAAAAATCCCATACCGTTCACCTAAACCGAATACTTCAGAATCCAGCTAGAGTCGTGAGGTTGTCAGGAGACCCGAGGAAGGATCAAATAAAAGAAAGGAAAGTGAAATCCAGCACCGACCAGACATTACCTACTACCCACCGGGTTACCAACTACAGCAGGGGTGGGCACACCCGGTCCTCGAGGGCCGGAGTCCTTCAGGTTTTGGATGTTTCCCTTCTCCAACACAGCTGATATATGCTCAGCTCATCAGCAAGCTCGGCATAAGCTTGGTAACAATCCTGTTGATTGGAATCAGCTGCATTGCAGCGGAGAAACCTCCAAAACCTGCAGGACGCCGGCCCTTGAGGACCGAGTTTGCCCACCACTGAACTAGAGTCTTTCACCAACCCCAGAAACATCTAAATTCCAACAAATTAGGGAGACCTCAAGAGACCAAAGGAGAGACTGATCTTTGCTTGCTAATACTGGCCAAAGTGCAGAGGCATGGCCTGCTTGGTGGACGTTTAAGGCAATCACTGCTCGAGGTTCTTTATTTTTTGGACGCCACATTTAATAACCTGTTTCCACTTATGCGACAGGTGGAAAAAATTAGAGACCACCTAGAAATGTTCCCCCTTTGCCAGACCTCACACATTAACAACACATTGATTCCACTGACATTATTCTGTTTTATATAGTTTAATGAAGGGTAAGTTCATAATAGTTGAACCATTTTTAACAAACGTGTAAGGACGGTTGAAGAAAACTGGATTCTGATTATCCAATCAGGGCAACATTTTTTTGAAAAAAATGCCACTAAAGGCACAACTTCAAAAGTCAAAGGGCAGCCATGCATGACATCAGTTATTGCACGTGTTTACATGGCCTTTCAAAACCAGAATATTGCCAATATTTGGGTTTTAAAAGGGTTATTGCCTGCATGTCAACGCAGTCGGTGCGTCTCAGCCCAATGACCATCGTAGAGTCAATGTGTGTCTTTTTGAACTTGCAGTTAAAAAGTGATAGTGATGATGTTTTTGTAGACAATGACATGTCTCCCAAACAGTAACATTTGTCTCATCGCTTGTCACTAATCAAGTAAAAGTTAAAAAAGCGATTTATTCACTTTAGGTTTTATTTTAACTTTGTTTTAGTAAGTAAGCTTTATTTCTATACCGCTTCTCACAGACAGAACTCACAAAGCACTTCACAAAAAGATGGCAGCCTCGTACAAAGCAACATAAAATACAATGCCATATGACAAAAACATACTGTATATATAGACAAACGTGTAAAATATATGTACAGCATAAATATAAGAGCAGTAAGGCAAAAACAAAACAACAAAAAAAACAACAGAATAAAACACAATAACATTTAGTAAAATGCAATAAAAATCTATTTGTTCTAGAAAGCCTGATTGAAAAAGAAAGTTTTAAAATGTTTTTTAAAAGTCACTACACAATCCAGGGAACACAGAGGGAGAGGGAGTTCATTCCAGAGATGTGGAGCTACTGCTTTAAAAGATCTGTCCCCTCGTGTTTTATAACGTGTCCGAGGGACCATGAGCAGGTTCTGCTTTGCAGACCTCAGGCTCCGTGCAGATGTGTTTGGCTGGATTAGGCCAGTAAAATAACATGGAGACTGTCCATGCAGAGCTCTGAAAGTCAAGATCAGGATTTTAAACAGGGAGCCAATGCAGTGACTTGAAGATCGGCGTGATATGGGCCCTTCTGTTGGTGCGGGTCAAGAGCCTCGCAGCAAAGTTTTGCACGTACTGTAGCCTGGTCAGCTCCTTCTTGTTGAGGCACGCTGGAAAATCCAAATTTGGACCAGCACTAAAGTGAACGAAGGAACTGTTTGGGGATACACACTTCTAATTGACCGTATGTCTGAATTTGGCATTTAACATTCATGCATTACTTATCAAGACAACAGAGTGTTCACAAAAGGGAAAATAATTTAAGAAATGGCATTTTACCAAGATTCACTTTTCATACTAGTTTATGTTGCTAGCTCTGACAAGTTTTTTAACATGACACTCCTTGGAGAGATAAAGCACTACATATCCTTTTTTTTTTTCTCGGAATAAGGGATGAAGGTTGCATTCACCATATCAAAGTGACCCAAGGAAATGATGCAAACCAAATAGATTGAGCTATTATTCACAGCCTAGTCGAAACATAGGGCAACAATATTAAGGAGCAACACTGGTCATTAGAAGCTGGCTAGAGCTTTATTTACTATTAGGACTACAATCATCCAAAATCAAAAAGCAAATAGGCTTATACAAATGTTGCATCTAGAAACATGTTGCTTAATTGCCTCATTATCTTGACAAGCTAATCTTGCGATGGTAACTAGGTATCACGCTAGTAGCATAACATTAGCATTTTGTGTCATGTGTTAGCTACTGCATGTCATTATCATGAGGGATTCAACTGGCCATGACCACATACAGTAGCTTTATTCAGCATACATGCATTTTTTTTCTTGCTCTACAAAATTCCAGTTAAGCTGTTTCATAGCATTTTACAACATAAGCCTATGATAATCAATTTTAAATACAGGAGAGAAAAAAAAGGTCATTTCTGAGTGGTAAAAGACCAGTTTCCTTTTTTTAATCAGGCCATAATAATAATGATGGCCACGTCACATGTTGACGATTCTCTGCCGCTGCCTGTTTGTTTACCAATCAACTGATCACCCTCTGCCTTTTGTCCTTAACCAAGCCTCCTCGTGCACCATTTTCCTTCCCGCCTTCCTCCTGCGGGCGTGGAAGCAAGGATTGCTGGTGAAACATTAACCAGTAGGAGGTGAGGCGACAGCGTTGAAAAGGGCCGCAGGGATGATGCTGTTGTTATCTACCAATAGGACGATTGTTCTTGGGCCTCTAAAATGTTACTGAGGGTCAGCTGAGGGGTCACATTGGCTTTTCAGACAGTTTTGATGAGACAGACGCTCATTATGCTGATATACAAGCACATGTTAGGCAACTGCAGAAGACTTTATGGCTACAGGCCTACAAATAATTGGAAGTAGTGTGATGACCCACTTTGAATAAGTCTTATAGACAGTGAACGTTGCACACATGGTGTTGATGTCACTCAGTGAAAGCAAACTGAACTCCCAGAATGTCTCATTCGCATAAAAGTAGTGCGTTAACTAATGAATTCACAAAAGCATTATCGCATTAATCATTCATTAACGCAGATTAATCCCACTATTAATTTTGACCACAGATTATCCTTTAGCTCGGTGGCCGGCGTCCTGCAGGTTTTGGAGGTTTCCATGCTGCAACGCTCGTTACCAAGCTTATGCAGAGCTTGCTGATGAGCTGATCATATACTGTATCAGCTGTGTTGGATAAGGGAAACCTCCAAAACCTGCAGGACTCCGGCCCTCGAGGACCGAGTGTGCCCACCCCTGCTTTAGCTTGACAGCGGATGGTTACATTAAAGGTAACACAGGTTGTGTTTGAACAATAAACATAACTACATGCACAAAGTAAAGCATTTAATAAATGTTTGCGTATGACATTCAAAATATTTCTTCATGTCAAACTATTGTTTTTTTCATTTTAAATTATGCAAGTAATTAACTGATTAGAAAAAGAGGAGGATGAGCGGGTGCAGTGGATACAAAATTTTGAAGATGCCCTCATAACATTAAATGTCCAAAAAAATTACACATAACAGGTGCTCTTTCAAAAAGTATTTTTAATTAAGCGATTAATTGTGATTAATCAAAATTCCCAGACGTGATTAATCTGATTGAAGAATTTAATCTTTTGACAGCTCTACATAAAAGTGAATCGCATTCCCATTTTTAGCAAAGACCATACCGTGAGAGCCGAGCACCAATCAAAGTAACTAGCACAAATGTGCAAAAACAACCGCCTTCTAATGCTCTCTACGCTCACACATACAAAACGCGACACGTTGCGGAATCCCAAACCAATCAAAGCCAATAAAACCAACAAAGCTGGGCGTGTTTATGAAAGAAAAAGAAGAGATGGCCCTTCAATAGAAACTAGTGAAAGGACAGCCATTTGCTAAGCTATCATTCATTGCGCTATGGCTCCCATGCCTGTACAAGCTTGCTCCCAGCTCCACACACTTGTTGTCACTTTGACACGCTGGCAGAGTGAAGCCTCTGTAGTCTCGGAATCAATTGAGAGCCTGACAACACCACACTGAACCAGTGTGCCATTTGTTAGGGACCACCACCCCCAACCCGCCCCACATGGAAACCCCCTTCCTTCTCTTCCCATCTGTCAGGAGGCCTCCGAGGCACTTTTTGTGTCCTTGGTGGACGTGTGAATGTAAGTGGGTGGGAAAGCGGAGGTTAATCAAGATTTGGATGCGGCGGAAGAAGGTGGGAGGAGGGTGCGCATATGAGAAATTGAATGTGTGTAAGTCATTATGTTGATTTCCTTTTTCTCTCTCTCCACAAGACATTGAAAGAATACTTTCTTTAATGCTCCTTTCTTTTCAGCCGGACAATCTTCTACCTCCTGTGCTGCCCATTTTTGTGCCCAGAGGGACGGATATCTGGGAATCGGGTCAATTAAAGATGATGGCGTGCTGATAAGGGTCAAGGGAGTAAAGGTGCTGTTATTTTAGAACTCTGCTTGCACTGTATACATCTATGGTCATTCCAGTTCTTTCAAACAAACTTCATAGCCTCCCATAACCCCAGCATATAGCTACACTAATTAATTAATTAACTAATTAACCCAACTAACTAATTAATGAAAACAAAATATCATTTGGTGTAACCTGAAAGATTTACCTTCAAATAACTTTATTTATTTTAAGTAAAGCACACCAATTATTTTGATTGTCCTAATTTAAAATATTTAGATTGGAATCATTACGTAATCTTGAACATTTTTCCTTCATGTAAACCACAGATAACAAACTCAAGGCCCACTCTGGTGGCCCATGACATTTTATGTGGCCCACAAAGGCAAATCATGTGTGTCGATTTCATGTTTCTTTTAAATTGTCATTGAGATATAAGCTATTGCAAGCAATTTTTGTAACCGATCCCCCCTTTTAAATAAATTAAAGAATAATCAAACAAAAATGTTTTTTTACTGGCTTCTGATTTCAAAACTAGTTATCCATCAATTTATTGTGTATACAGTATGTGATAATATAAGACGATCATGATCATGTATGCCGGTTCACAGTAATAATTGCCCCCAGAGGAACATCATAACAACCATGTGGCCCACGATAAAAATTACTTTGACGCCCCTGACGTAATCCATTTTCGCTGGAAGTTTGCATGCACAAATTATAAATCCTTTGGTCAGAATGAAACATTTAAATTTGGTGCTCCAATTTACATTTACATTACATTAAAGTAAAGAAAATACATTTAACCATAAATATATATTAAAACGTTTACTTGAAATGAACAAACTACTATTTTTAAACAATTTGAATTTAAAAAAAAAATTAACAAATAAAATTTGTTGTATGCTTTTTTTTTGTCAGTGCACCATGACCTTGAAAGCCCCTCACAACCTACAAAAGCAACGCTTTTTGGCTGACTTGGCTGACACCCTCCAGACTAGGACCATTTTAATAGTAGGTTATTGTTGCTCTGGTGTACACACTGCATGTTTGACAGCAAAACCCAAAACAAAAAAACATCAACGTCATTCACACATCGTGAAATTTAATGACTTTTCCCAAAGTGGCCAAAAATGTACATCAGCATCAGATTATGAACCATATCAGGATTTTCAATCAATTGTGTAAAACCATGTCTTTTCAATGATTATTGCCTGATAATTGTTTCGGAACATAGTATTTGTTTAAACCAAGTATCAATAGATAATCATTGAGTCTTTATTTTAGTCAATAGCAGCAGAGTAGTGTTTTCATGATTGAACCACAATCTGCTGCGATGCTCCATCAGCCACTTTTTACATCCCTCATGCAAGCACACCTGCAAAGAATTAAACCCACAGTGCTCACTTGGACATGTCTGCGCTATTGAAGATTCACAAAACACAGAACAACTGTTTGTTCTTCTCCTCTCAGGCTAAGCTCACGAGTCGCTGGCCCTAAAAACAAACTGTTTCCTGCTGACCGCAGCCTTAGATCGAGGTTCATGTTGGTTCTAGTTCACAATGGGACACGTGGTGACCTTTGAGCCATGGTACTGACCCCACTCTCTTCCAGGGGTTAGGTGGAGAAACAGATGTGGCTCAAATACCAGCATGAACAACAGAATGAGGCCCGCTTGTCAAAGAACTCGGTTTTCTACTTCATGTGGGTGAAAGTGAACGTCAAATTGGAAGAAGGTGGGTCTAATTGGGATATTGCATTCTGCTTGTGTCAGATTGGTATTGGTATTGGTGCATGTTATTTCACTCTTTTGTACACAGCCAAACAGAATACAAAGTTGGATTTTTCTTGTGGTGAATACATTGTTCAGTGCTCATTTCTGAAGTGTGCAACTGGCAAGGTCCGTGTTACACCAGTAGGTGGCACTCTAGGCCTGAAAGCTGTTCTTGTCTCTGCAGTCTGGGAATGGACCTGGCATTCATGTAATGAATTGAGGGCCATTAAGTTCCACCAAACACTGTTCATTTCCTCCCCCCCCCTTTTTTTTATTGAGATTAGTAGGTCAAAGTATTAATTGATCTCATTCGTCTCTTGTTACCTGTTATTATTTTTCAAGCACATAGTTAAGCAATGGTTCTCAAACTTTTTACAAGTCCCAGCAAAAAAATTTAAAATAAAATAAATAAATAAAAGCATTAAAGCATTAAAATGCAGCAGCATAGTAGGATAAGTGTTCATCAAAAACAAAACAGAGGTGTTTTGCCTATAAAGTATATTTAACATTATTAAAGGCCTAAGGCACTATAACATTATGCACAGTTGAACATTAATACAGCCCTTAGACATACTGTACAGATAAATCTCAAATGCTGATTTAAAAAAAACGTATGGCATGTAAAATAACCATACCTGAATAAATGTTTAAAAGCAAACTGTTCCTAAAGATTAAACACAAATATATTAAACTTGAATGAAATGTTAATTGCAGCTAGGCTGAGCGATATGTCTGAAAAACGTATCCTAAATATAAATATTCTATATCAGTTGAGATCAATAAATATTGATTTTTTTAATCATTGTTTTTATTTTATCTCATAGAAATAAGAAAAAAATGGAGTAAAGATTTTTATAAAGATTATCACAAGTATCTGGGGTGGGGATTGGTTTGGTTACTGTTGTGTACATGGTAATAATGTAGTGTAATGTGCAAATTGTTAACATCCATAACCCCATACCAGTGCCATAAATGTGTATTCAATGTTAAGATACGACCACAAAGCAGTGGCATTGATAGACTTACATTAACCTTCATTCATTTCTCTTACAGTGTATAATAAGTGTAGCATCTCAAAAAACCTCAGGAACTAATACTCTCTTGGAGCGCAAGCATTTCAATTAACCCTCCGTGTTAGGTTTAATTTAACTGGCTATCAGGCTCAGTATTGGCAGAAGACATGTTATTGTTTTATTTGCCTGTTTGTGACCTCAATGTGATGCTAAGGTGAAGGGTCAAGGGTCATTGCGTTAGTTCTACACCATGTATCCATTCAGAGGTGTTTAATTTTATTAGCACAATTTAATGTGACTGCAAGTGTTGCACTGGTCATTTATTTGAACAAAGCTAAGCTACACTTTTATTTGGCGTGCGCACGCCATGGCACACGTGTGTGAACTTCTTTGTTGTTTCTTCAAAGTGTGAATTTGTGATACTGGTTGCCTGGGTTATGGCCGCAAATGTTTAGCATGCCGTTGAAATGCCATTCTGCACTTCCAGTGGCTCCCGTCTAATGAGTGCTGGTCCTGCTCATAATTAAAAGCATCATGAGACTGGAAAGCCAGTCAAGGGACAATAGCTAGAAAAGGTAATAACAGGCCATTTAAATCACCCGAAATGGGACACATGCTTGGACGTAGGGGAGACTTTTTCTTTACTGCCTGAAAATATAAGAGCCCGGAGCGGAATCTCTCTCCCAGCATGCCTCTGGAGCTATAAGGCCCATGAGCATCCTCAGCGTGAACCCTCTCCATTTTTTTTCCAAGGCCAGAAGAGTCATAAATGTCTTGTTCCTATTGTGTGTGAACTCATCTTGGACATTGTCCAAGTAGCTCTGCCCACCAGTAGCCAATAAGTGGAACATGATCTCCTATCGAGCAGCAGTCTAGCATTCCTGACATTTCCAGTCGGCTGTCTGCCATAAGGTCGCAAGAGACAGCGTCACGCACCAAGACACCTTGTTGTGGTCCCTTTCCCTGGCGAGCTTGTCTCCACACTGGAATGCTTTTGTCTTGGGAGGAGGAGCAAACAACTGACTAACTGAGATGACTAGAGACATTTGAAATGTTCTCTTTCAGCAGTTTGAAAAGCTGCTGTGGGTATTTTACTGCTGATCTTAAGGTGGAATAACAGACCATATAGCAGTGATGACTGGATCCCAGAAACTCGGAATACATTTTGGGGA
This sequence comes from Vanacampus margaritifer, assembly GCF_051991255.1. Lineage (NCBI taxonomy): Eukaryota > Metazoa > Chordata > Actinopteri > Syngnathiformes > Syngnathidae > Vanacampus > Vanacampus margaritifer. The sequence goes on along the minus strand of NC_135432.1, from coordinate 29,196,082 downwards.
AAAATTGTAATGCAATTTCTGATTAATATGGTCGCAATTGAGTGAACAATCACAAAGTGCAATTAATTCGGCATCCATGAGTTGTTGACCCGTTGTCCACAGCTTTTGCTGCAAGTTTGGTGAACAACAGCAAAGTTACAGATGGAACAGCCAATGGATAATGGATGGGCTTTTGCCCCCCCCCCCCCAAAAAAACAAAAACACATATACAAATAAATATGTATTTGATAAAAGTCACTCATAAGCAATCCAGAAGTAGAGTAATGCATTGCAGTTCACATAGAGTATACATTGAAATTACTATCAACTGACATGTCCAAATTGACAAAAGTGCCTTTTTCGAGAAAGAATTCCCACGCAATGCTTTTAATAATCAGCATCGCTGGGGTTGCTTCCTGTCTCTACTCTGTCAGTCTAAATTGAATGAGTGCATGCAGCAGCCTTCACTGTGCCGGATCCTGCCATGAATTTGACAAGATAAATGAAGTGAGAGCCCGGAGGACAAGTGATGAGCCTGATGTTCGCTCCTCAGAATGGATCTGTCTGATTAATACTCGCGTGGGAGTCCTTTTTTCAGTTAAAACACCAAATAATTCCCAATAAATGCAACCAGTTGTGTATGGGTGTTTCTGTGTTAGCTGTGTGCGTTATTCACTTTCCCAAGTTGTATCATTTTCCAGTTTCTTGGCTAGATTAAAATTACTTGCGTACTATATGTTTAAGGTCTACTGATGAATAAAATGAACAGGGAGAGTAGCCTTTTTTTTCATCGAATCTGGTGCACTTCAACATGAATTCCGCAAGAGTTGTATTCCCTCATCTCCAGGCAGCTTCAGGAAGTGTTCCTTCAGTTTTGCAACATAACCAGTTGCTCTGGACTAGAATTGTTCAACTTGGCATTGCAAATCATTCAGTTAGGATGCTGAATCCTATCATTTAACTCAACTCAGCTGTATTCATAGAGCCCGCTGTTTTCTTAAGAGAGGAGCCACAGATACAATGAAAACGACAAAGGCCCCAGAATTGAACCTTGTGGAACACCACATGTTCATTAAACAGGGGAAATCATTTTACACATTTTCGTTAGATCACTTTGTTTGACATATTAAGTGACCACAAAGAACTTAATAAGTTGAATGAATTTGCATTCTTTATCTTTGTAAAGACAGAGATTGAATAAAAATGCCCAAATATACCTAATATGAGCATAGAGTTGGAGTAGGCTACTTACTTTTAAACACATTAGTTCTTGCTGATGAAGCATATTTTCGGACTATTCCCCTCACATGCTAGTTGCTGCAATTCAACCCATTGAGGTCTCCCTCACTGACTCTCTATTCTCTGGGATGAGGAGAAAGTTGATGGGAGAATTTAACTCTTACTTGTGGTCATAAAATAAAGTGTAAAAAGGATAACGGCATGTATTGTGGCTTGTGAGACCCCAGGGTCTGGTGTTTTACCGCTCTGGGTTTAAAGTCTCGTTACTGGCAGATTATTAGACTTAATCTAGTAAAGAAGCGTAGCGTTGCAATCACCCTGAAGGCTCCTGTGAGACTCGTGGAACAGTAGGGGGATTCATCTGAAGCGGCCATATGCTGCCTCCCGCTCTTCAGGGGGTTGGGGGTGACTCAAGTGAAGTCCATTCAAATATCACCTGAGGCACTTTGCTGGCAGGTAGTGCCTCCGCTAGCAATTTCATGCAATGCAAAATGGCTGGGATGTTGGTGATGGAGCACCGGGTCACCCACGGTGTGCACACAGATCAGGGGGGTGAGGGTTGAGCTTTGCCTCAGGGCAGGTGGAGGCGGGTTAGCTGTGGCACAGTGAGGTGCGGTGGAAGATCCTTTTTGAACTGTGGGATGCAAGTGGAATGTGCTGAGTCAGCAGGTCACTTTTACACCCTGCTTAAAGGATGAGCCTGGAGAGTCAAGCTAATGCTAATTGTGCTTGATGTGATGTGCGGCTGTGACGGAGGTTTACCAGTCATCATGACCTGTCCATTGTCCTCATTCAACACCACCAAACTCTCAAGATTTTTTCAATTCATGAACATATCAAATGATACATGGACAGCAATGGCTTGTTAGGCTTTTGTTTTGAAGTTGGACTTCGCTGCACACTGGCGGTGTTTCCTTGATGCATAGTACAAACAATCGTGACTCTTCAAGTGCCCAATTCACACACACATGTGCTTCTGTGCGGCGAATGAAAGGTGTCGCTTTGATTGGCCATTATTTAAGTAAGTTGTGACCACTCCTACAGCACCACAGTCCCCCTCTTCTAAATCTGACAGCCTATGCGCGTTTGCAAAATTACCAACATCAGGTCCAACCCACCTCTGCAGTTACACCATACGCCGCCCGGAATGTATACCGGTGATGAAGAGAGAGCCGTCAGACTCAAATAGAACTTTATCTACTCTGGCCACAGCCTACTGTATTGGAACTCTAGTTTGCTACAGTTTCAGCATACCTCGAACCCCTGTTTGCCCCCAGCCTACCTCCAGGTGGGCGCTACTAATGAGCTCCGATCGCTGCGCCGGCGTGGGCCTCTTCTTCCCAGGATTGGAGGGGGCCTCAGAGAGGGTGTCGGGGGTCTAAGGCTGGGTCAGTACCAGGCAGGGGGCGGTGGATGGGACAAGAGCAGGAAGGGTAGTTGGGACACTTGCACTTTTCAGGCCTTATTAATGGTGAGTTGGTGTACGAGTGTGGGAAAAGCGAGTGCAATTCAAAAAGGTTGCCACATCGCACATTATAAGACACAAGTCTGTGTTCTGTCCTTTCAGTTGTCTTGATCTGAAGTAACCTTGTTAGAAAGGTTCCAAATATTAATAGTCATCATTATTATATTTGTCTATTTTCCATATTCCACGTTAAGAATAGAGTGACGTCATTATATTTACCTCTGTGATGCGCGCATTGCATTCTGGGTCTATTACTTGTTGCGCAGCGGTTATCGTGCAGTTGGACGCCGTCATGAAAGATTGTGTTGCGAGCTGTGGTGATCTTGTGCGTCTTTGACCAAAACCGAGTACACTAAGTAGTGTTTAGTTTACTTCATATCGTGTTTATTTGTCGCACTACCGTGTGTCTTGTGAGGCTCCGACGCCGATTTGATTGACAGCTCGTTGAGTTTGAAGTTCGCTACGTAACTAATTAAGTGTCTTAAACACCACTTAACTACATGAATGTGTTCTCTTCTGTGTGTTAGACATTAGTAGAGAAGTGCACCAAAGTTTTGTGTGCTTATTTTGCACGTAATGTCTGCCGTCAGTTTGAGACATTATGCTCTCAATGCGCAACGCCATTACGCGACGTCCACGGCCGTAGTCGACCACAATAATGTTTAGTGATTCGTTACATGCATCATACGTTTGAGTAATTAGCTCATGTTTAGTATGTTGTACAACTTTTGTGTGAGTTTATAGTCATTCATGTGCACAGCTAACATCATGTGAATTAGTAATGTTGCAGCACAGATTTAGCCAATCATTGTGTGCTATTAAGTAATGCAATACTGTATTTGTGTTTATTAGGAGTCAAGTATTCACACTCATACACTGTATTGTTTTTCTGTTTATTGCAGAACCACACACATATTAAACCACACACACATTGAACCACACACACATTGAACCATACGTACATTCAACCACACGCATTCACGCTTCCACATGCTTTCACACACACATAGAGAACCAGACCATGCATACACAGGACTTCAGGATTACAAGCATCCATAGTTAGCCACAGCGCCTGCATCATAGCAGCCCATTGCCTGTATGCCTGTACAATAAAGTGCAACTACTGTAACTGCTCTTGCTGATGTTCCTGGATTAAAACTGCCAATGCACATCTTCGCTCCACTCTTTCTTTGTGTTCTGACCGACACCCCGAGGGTCGAAAAGAGAAATACTCCGATTGAATCAAATCAATACAGTCCAAACCTAGCCTCTCCAACAAACCTTATTGTAGAACCCTTGTTTCTTTGCTTGTTGAATAGGCCAGGCGGTAGGTTCCCTCTTCCCGCTTTACTTTTACAGTGGCGCATATTCCAATGTAAACAGACCCTCCGTTGGCCACAATGCGATCCACGTGAAAGAGAATGCCATTGACTAATGGGATTGTTTGTTTGATGCTGCCAGCGTCTGCTTTTGTTTCCTGGACTTTCAAAGTGATTGATACGCTGACACAAATTTTCTCCTCGGTAATGTTTGGCCCAAAATACGAGTTAAAAAGGAGGGTATGCAATGAATCTCCACATCAGAGGGTTAAGGAAAGGTGGCCTGTTTGGGGTAAAGGGAGGGACTTTGATGATGAGATGGTGTTTGCTGGGGTCATAATCACACTCCTTGTTTCAACTATTGTCTCTGATGCTCCATAAACTCAACTTGGACTAAAATGAATGTTTGGTATCCGTGTCAGCTTTGGACGTAGAAATGTCCTGATAGCTTTTGTTCACCTCTAAGATGTATGGCAGTGAAGAACTTATGACAAAGATTAGTGTTGTATTGCACTACATTATATTACATATCACTGTCTCCCTTACACGCATTTCCAGATTAATACTTCAAAGAGTCAAATTCAGCCCTATTGACCTTTTGTCACTGAGGAAAACTCACAACGGATGTGGATCATTTAAAAATGGCAGCAGGACACTTTTTAAGTGTTCAATTATTTGACATGGTAAAAATCTATTGTAATGGGTTTTTACTGTGGATGTAATGTGCAAAAAAAATGCCTTACATTCCCAACACTGCATGAAGCATTAGATGAAAGAATATGAACACCCCCCTTAACACTGGACTGACTTACTGTAGTCATTTTTTCATGAGAAAAACACAAAGCACACTTAAGGAATTAGCATGGATACAAATGTATGCCCTTTTTCAAGCAAATTCCAACTAATCTATAATTTCACAGATTAATTTGTAAAAACTTTTTTTTTCATTATTATTATCACTGATTGCTGTTGGGAGATAATACTGGAATCAAATAAATGATGCTGCAAGAGTCTTTGTGGATATACAGACATTCAAAACGGATAATGATCTTGTCTGTATAGCACAAGAAAATCAAAACATTACAATTAAAATTACTGAATCAAATGAATGATTGTATCTGAGTCACATCATACCAAAGATGAAATGTGCCTTTTAAAGCTTGCTAGCGCTCACTTTTTGCATATGTTGGGTCTCCTGTGGTGCTGGTCACTCTGGCCTGCATCACGGGTTCAAGGCAACACCATTTGGGCTTTTTGTCACCCGTGAGTGAGGTCATCTCTCTTCTCCTCTGGCCAAAGAATGTTCATGGTCTCCACTTCTTATGATTTTGTTTAGTCCCCTCAAACAAAAGTGCAAAGCTTTGAATTATTCAGGAAAATGAATAAAGGATTAATTTGCATTGATTTTTCAGTGCAACAACAAAAAGTTTCTTCCCCCCATTAAAAAAGAAGAAGGCAAAGTATTTCATCCACACACACAAATAAAAAACTGGACAAAGCCATCAATTGAACCGTTTAATATGGCCATCACGGTGGAAAAGCATTAACTTTGTCCTTTTTGCCATTTGAATTATTAGAGGATTTTCCCCTTAGAGTTAGGGTCAATGCTACTTTTGTGAACAATTTTTGCCCTTGTGGCAAAACTAACTTTGGCTGGAATGGATTGAACAAAGGTGATTTTTCTGTATGTGTTTCCTCAGATCATGGTCTTTTGATAAAAAAAGAAGTATTGATTGACAAATTGAAAACATATATAATGGTATCATTTTCAGGGTTTTTCCTGGCTCAAAATGAGGCGGAGGTGGTATCATCCTGACTATGATGGGTGACTACCAATACCTATACCATGCCAATACCAGTCTTATTTTAAGGTGTCAGTACTCACGGCAGTGACCGATACCATTATTGGCCGCCCTCCTGCGGCCGTTTAACGATCAGACAAGAAATTAGAAATTATATGACTACAAAGTTGCCATTAACCTCGTGCAATTTTAACGCAAAATAATATATTGGGATATATAGGCCTTTCTTTAAACTCATCTGTCATTTATGGGTGGGGAATTTGATTTACTAGTAGTATCTGTATTTGGTATCAGTAGCTGTGACTAATCAAAAGTTGCGTATCGATCTGGAAAAAAGTGGTATCGAACATCCCTAATCCTGACCATGCGCCATGACGTGCAATTATTGTGTAAATTCAACTTGACTGGCTTTTATTTTTTACAGGCAACATATAATAATTCCATGTTTCAATAATAAGAATACTGTAATAGTTCCAATTAGAATTTGACTATTATCATGTTCAAGCATTCATTCATTATCAGTCACTCAGGCTGGAGGTGATGAGCAAACAAGGTGCAGTTGGCTGCCTCTGAATTTCGTGCACAGGAAAACCCCTGATTTTTATGTTGTAGACTCATGTAGAGACGTTACCTATTACATAGAAGCACTAAGAAAAATGAAATAAGGTAAACTGCTCACTCATTTAGGCATCCCGACAGACAAATAATGGAGATGCTCATGGATATGTTTGCTGAGCGATTCTGTTATTGAGTGATTATTACCTTTTTCGTCTAAGTTTTACTTGACACTTCCCTAAAAGGGATTGACGTCTGCTTGTGTATCCTCACCACCTTATTGAAGTATCACAGGAGTTTCCAACTTCAGAACTGATGAGGTTTGAACTTCAAGTTTAGTTTGACTTTGGGTTCAACTCCAAATTTTGAATTTTAAGTTCCACTCTAATTCTGTCTTGAGTATTTTTTCTGATCATTGGATTTGCCTTTCATGTAAATACAAAATGAATATACATTATCTATCACATGATATGCTAACATCCCGATTACCACGAAACCATTATTTGTCAAACCGGTAATTGCTTTATTTCCAGCACCCCACGACCCTTGTGAGGAAAAGGCGGTTCAGGAAATGGATGGATGTTTGTTTGCATTTTCAGACACAAATAATGTATTGTAGACATAAAAAGTCCAAACAGGTTTTGTCATAAAAAAAATTAAATAAAAAATCAGACTGAGGTAAATCATTGCTCATGCTTAAATTATGCTTTGGGCCTGATTTTCTTCAGCTGGAACTTTTGGGCCTTAGTCAAAGTGGAAGCAAATACGATCCATTCCAAATTGCAGTCAGCATTAGCACCAAATCTACACACACACACACACACACACACACACACACACACACACACAAAATTGGGTTTAATCAGAGGGACTTAAATGGTGGCAGGTGTGTGCTGACTCCCATTTAGGATACATATGAAATGTGATTGGTTAATTCTGAACTCAGTCACATAGCCAGTTGTAAGAGGGTGTGAGCACAACTGGATTTTTAGATTAAAACAATAAAATAAAAAATCAATTGAGTTGTCCAATTTATAGGTCGCAAAGGTGGAAAAAGTTATGAAATTATTTCTCCTGATCATTTTTTTTATATATCACAAAGACCAGACACTTCAACGGGGGTGTGTAGACTTTTTTACATCCACATAAGGATAAATTATTCTACATATTTTGCATACTAAACATGAAGGCATGCAAACAAATTCATATATCATGTTGGTCTCAAGACAATTTCTTTTTTTAGTCCTCCACATTTGATCCTTTGTCTCGTCGGTGCCCACCCTCTGTTTTAAATCCAGGCCTTGTAAGCAAAGGGCTGAGTGTGGGGTGGGGCGATGGGGTTGCTTGTCCCATGGAGTGCAACCTTGTTCCAAAGTGGCCAAGAGGGCCATATCTGTCACAGTGCATTGCGCTGCAAAGCTTTAATATGAATGAATTGAGCGAGGTGGTGTGCCCAAGCTGCAAGTGTGGAGCTCAAAGGGCGGCTGAAATGCTGTAATGTAATTATGTGGACAGTCTCTCATGTCCATTAGCTTCAATTGGTCCTGCAGCCCCCATTCAGCCAGTGGGGCTGCCGTGTCTTTTCACAGGGGGGGCTCTGAAGTCATCTGAAAAGGCCTCTGTACTCATTGTGTTCATTGTCTCTGTAAGCCTGTTATTAGAGGGGGCATCAAATTACAGCACACTAGTGATGAGAAACTCGCAGACCTTACATTTACAGGTGGAGGGACGATGGGTGTGTGGAATTCTTCACCGGACATCTGTGCATATGAATTTGATTATTTTTAAGAGAAAGTCATTATTTTCAACAAACCTCACGTCTCGTTCCAATGGATAAAAATGAAATGAACTGTTTTAGTGTTTCTTTTTTCTCTCTCTGTATTGGATTACACAGACCTGTTATACAGTATAAGACTTGTGATTTTTTTCCCCCTGTATACCTACATGACAAGGTTTTGTAGCTTGTTCTGTATTAATTAGAAATAATTGTGGTGACATGAGTAACAAAAACACACATTTACTTTTATTGTAATTTGAAATTTTTATTTAAAAAAAATTGTGAATAAAATGGTAATCTGCTACTAGCTCACATAATTATTATTGTTAATAATAATAATAATAATAAACCAATATTTATGAGTGGTCTCCAGAAGTAGAAAATAACAAATGATCAAAATGTATGCAAAAACATAAATTTTAGTACGGTCTGAGTATAATTAAAGGTGAAGTCTGCAATGTCCAATTTAGCTGCAAACAACATTCGAATGTAGGTTCACTTCACTAACCCCCACCTCACCCACTCCCCTCGTGTACACCGTGCGCTGTGCATAAGCCAACGTGAGCCAAGGCACCTATTGGCTTACGCATGTTGGAAAGTTGCCAAACGCGAAATGTTACCGGTTTGATGTTGTATTCTTTGGAATGTACAATTAATTAAAAATAGAAGAGAGCTGGTCAATTTAACCGACGATACGGTGAAAACGAGGATTTTTTTTGGTTTGTTTTTTAAAATAATATTCTACCATCAGGCCATACAGACAGTTTTAACATATATGACAAAACGTTTTTTTTTTTTAGACTGCGTTGCCTACCTTTAATTAAATCAACACAGAGTGTGCACACCGACTGAACAAAATCAATCAATCTGACTATTTCCATCATATGCTGTACATGTATAAAGTACTGTACTCCTACTGGTAAAAAATAAAATAAAAATCTATAGAAGAAAATAAATAAATAAATATGTTGAAATAACATTACAATTAAGATCTGAGACCAACAATTCCCCTGGTCAGTGGGTAGACAGTGTAAGATTAGGTGGGTACAAAAGCAAAGTCTCTTTGTCACCTAGATTTAAATATCAAGTCGAATAGTTGTTTAATGTTTAAATCCACATGCAAATGAATATCCTAACAGCAATTAAAAACAACTTAACAAGTTGCCTTGGCTCCCAAACAAGTGTGGTTACAACGATGCAGATTGCATTAGCCTTGTACTTTACTAAACAAATCGCTGACGTCTATCAGAGAATCGAGTTAAGGGTTCCACCAATTTGCGGAATTTGATTTCAGCGCTTTGTGTTTACCTAATCTCTGGCATTCACACAGACAACCAGTGGAAATGTCCAAATGCGTCACTGCACAACTTTAAAGGCTTTTCCCATGTATTGCAGCCTAGTGACCCATTCTAAATAACCTATATCATTGGGGATCTGTGCTTCATAAAGAAGTCCATTGGGGCCCGTGTTGAAAGGTTTTTTTTGGAGGGGGTGCAGGCTTGGATAAAACGTGCAAAGAGAAGGATAAAGGAAAAGTATAGGAGATGTCAGGACGCCTTTGGAAGGAAAACAAACAGCAGAGAGCAATGAGAGTTGACTTAATCTGATTAGGGTAACCTCATCAACAGCCTACTTAAAAGGGAGAAGAAAGACTTGAATTGGGGCGAGAAGCAAGAGAAAAGGCTCTCTCTCTGTCTTCAGAAAGCCAAAGGGGCTGTGTGAATACATCACATTGTACTGAGCATGCTGGTCTGCAGATGGCAAAATGACAACAAGCCGTTTGAAAAGTGAGGCAAATATAATTGATCACAGGATTTTTTTTCCCATCTTCATCAGATATGAAAACAGCTGAGAGTGTAATAAGATTAAGGAAAGTTTTTCTTTTTATAACCTGTGTGAGAAAATAGTACTTTTTTTTGCATTTGTGGTACCTCACAAACATATTCCCAAACTTTGGCTTCACATCAAACAAGAGAAAACTGCGGATTTAACACCAGTGTCAGCTCACGAGTCCCAAATCCCTATCGCAGCAACACAAATGACAATTCTGATGTCGCCTGGAATAATTCCCTTCATCCTTTGCCAATGGCTGAAGGGTTTTACTAAACCCATGGTCTTACGTTTTAACACATTTGTATGCCTTCATTTTTCTCTTTAATTACATTCCATAATAGGTTCATCAAAGCAGGGCTGTATGAATGCAGCAGCCACAGGTGTCCCCTCACCCTTGAGCACAGATCAGCAGCTCTTGACGCAAATAAGACTTGAAGAAGCAGAAAATAAGTGAACCCCATATAAACACCTTTGCAAATGTTCATTTCTACTTTGTACTTATGGACATCCCACAAAAAGAGAAGCACAGAGCCTTCTGGGGTAGATGCCACGGACTTCCGACTTAAGGGTTTTACACATCAGCGCCGTTTCCGGCCACTGCTGGCTGCGTTCCAACACTCGCACCCCCACCTCTGCGCCCCCCAACCGCACACTTCCGCTCATTGGTGGGAGGGTGTCTCGGCTATCTGAAATGCTTCGGACACTGAGACAGACACTACACACTTGCAGCCCTACACCGGTCGACGGGAACGAGCAACCGAGGGGCACAAAGGCAGAGCGCAAGTACTGGGACGCGGCCCACACGTCGCAAACCGAAAACGGAAACAAAGTTGATTGGTGAAAACCCGGAAGTCGGAAGTCCCGCCTCCTCCGAAGCATATAGTCTATTGACCAATTTGACGAATAGACAAATTTGATTGGCTGGCCTGTTTTCGGCCGGTGCCGAATGGCGTCTATGGACGCCTTGCCAGGCTAGAGAATCACTGCATGGGAGTATGCAGGCATTTATAACGTAGAGTTAAATGAGCAGGGTTACTTTTAAAATGTAATCCGTTACAGTTACAAATTACCTGCTAAAAAATGTAGTTAGTAACGTAATCCAAGTACCAAAATATGAAAGTAATGTAACTGGATTACTTTTTAATTACTCCAATATTGAGTATGCTCATGAAGACAAAAGAAAAATAAATATCACCACAACATATATTCTATACAATATGCCCCTGCTATTTGTGTGTGAGAGGGATCCGGGCAGCCTACAAATAGCAAAAATCCTTGTGTAATTAAAAAGCATGTAGGCTATTGATTGATTGATTGAAGGCCATATGCTGCTTTTAAACTGTCACTGAAAGCAACCACACCTCACAGTTTGATGGATGGATGGATGGATAGATAGATAGATAGATAGATAGATAGATAGATAGATAGATAGATAGATAGATAGATAGATAGATAGATAGATAGATAGATAGATAGATAGATAGATAGATAGATAGATAGATAGATAAACAGACAGACAGACCGATCCAATGACGATGATGATGCATGACATCAACTGCAAAATGAACTTTTATCCCAGTCACAAGTTTAGCCGTGTATATGCTGTGTATGATGTTTAAATAGTGAATTGGTAGGAGGAAGATTTTTTCGGAAGGTGTAACTCACATTATGGTTGTAGGGTAGCGGGCTAGCTAGCAAGAAGCTACAGTCGCTCTCTCTCTCTCTCTCTCTCGCTCTCGCTTTCTTTCGCACTCTCTCTCATCGTAGAAATTGTAATCCTCAAAATAATCCCCATTTTTAATAAACTTATCTGTGATCTGATTGCATGTGTTTTTCCTGAAACTGTTATGGAATACAGTTTAATTTTTTTTTTTAATCTGATTACGTAACAGCGGTACATGTATTCCGTTACTCCCAAGCCTGCAAATGAGCACACTTAACCAACTTACTGCGATTTGTCGTACCTGTTTTTCGCCTGTTGTCAGGCGGTCATCTGTAGGCACGGGCTCAATGAATGACCTCTCTTCTTTTGTGTGGAATGTTTTGTGTTGAGTGACACACAGGGGGTTAGGAGTGATTTATTAGGTTTACTCGGCAAGGTGATATTTCCATAACCTGATTTGCCACTTTGTCTGAATGAAATTTCCACAGTATTCAAAGGAGCATTTTGACTGCATTGGTTGCTGTAAACATCATGTGAACACCTAATTGGAGACTGTGTACAAAGATTGGCCGGATGACACCATCTAACACAGATTGAATTGACTCCCTTTCTGCATTCTGCGCATGGATTCCAAGAGGTACATGGGCTCATTGTGCAAGAACAAATTAAGCAGGCGGCAGTGAAAAGGAGTTTCTGAGCACAGAGCGGCTCGGGACAACAGACCACTGAAGTCTGCTAAATCTGCAAACACTGGTTCTCCCCACTATGTGGGGCTTTTCATCTCCCCAGACATCTCCTCTATAGCTTCCAAGTCTGAGTCAAAAAAGCAAGTACTTTTGATTCTTTTCTGGTGAATGTTGGTGCAGTTCCTATTCTCTACATTCCTCGGCAAAGCCGATTCGGAAAATCAGCTTTCATGATGTTCTAATGACAGAGTCACTCCAAAAGTGTCCTTGAATGAGAACTCCTCCAGTCTTTGTTGCCGCAGCCGGTGGACCTTTTAATATGCACAAGTGAAGAAGGGTGGATATAGTAAGAGTTGCCCGACTTATTCAGATTCGACAGGTGTGACTCCAACTATACAAAATGATTCAACCAAAGCCTGTTAACTCCAACGCAGCGATAGGCAGTTGTGTAATATTTGCATCATTTGGGGCAGATCCAAAAGCAAATAAGGCAAACGTAAGTCCGAGCACACACAGCTGGCCCTTGAGACTCAGGATCCTGGGCAAACAAGCGTCCGGCATGCCTCAGCACAGCTCAGCCTTGGAGGCACATGAACCACCCAACAATGGCTGATACACTCCACTACAGCGGGGCTTAGCAACATTTTATTACATTTGGCCCCTTTCAATAGACTGCTCACCAAAAGAGGATCACAGAATTTGTCATCAGTTTTAAGATTATCTCGACATCTACGCCTTCTCACTCGGTAATGCTCCTTTTGTTGGAGAATATCCTCTGATTTCACATGGAAATCTATTCTTTTCATTTGGAGAAAAAATGTTATTTCAGATATTTCTCATAACGAGATTGAGTTTGTTATTTCTTCAACTTGTGGTTAAATGTTTGAATTATAACTACCCCCCAAAAAAATAAACTCTATCGTGCTATCATTTGACTGCTTTATTCTTCATTTTATGTAACATATGCTGAAAATCAGCTGTTCTATGGCCTATGTCGGTCCCAAGACATCAAAATACAGCTTTTCCCACCAGTTTATGTTTGATGCACTTTGTCGATTTTATACAATTGTCGTTCGACATGCAAAAGAGGGCAAAACGAGCCATTTGAATTTGCTTATCAGTGTAACAGAAATACCTTTCTCACTGTTCCAGTACCTGCCCACTTCGTGGCTGCTCTACATCTCGGGAAAAATGGCTGAGCAACAATGTGGCTGCGTCTTGAGCAAGCTAAAACTTTTCGGCATCATCTGTCAACCTAAGAGGAGTTGAGGAATAAATGGCTTCAATTTATGTATTTTGGAGAAATTCCTAAACATTTTAGAACCTATGTTCCGGCACAGAGCAAGACTTTCTAACTTCTTAACATCAGTCCTAACATCTCTGTTGTTACTTTATATTTTTGTATATAAAGGCTCATGTTTCCCATCTCACGTGTCTTGTCTGCGTTTGGGTCCTAAATGCACAATCACGTGACAGTGATCCAATTTGAGCAAACGCTGATTTATATGCATATCAAATATTAATGAGAAATCCATTTGTCAGCCAGGCATTTTGGACCAACTAGAATAATTTAGAAAAGGGCATCCTAAATTATCTTGCAAAGCCAAGTTGACATGACATAAAGGATGTTGTTTGAAGTGTGGTATGGGAGCTTTTAAACATTCTTGGGTAACTTGAAAAGCACTGAATGAATTATTTCTGGGATTTTTTTTTTGTTACTATCATTAACTCCCTTCAACCCCGAACAGGATAAGCAATATAAAAAAGTTAAACAATATCTTATTGTTTTTATGATAGTTTTCACTGAAATGCCAAGTCTAATGTCACAGGTGCAGTTTTAATGTAGTCATTATTTGCAAATGGTTAATGTAAAAACACGGGCGATTATATCTGCATTACATTGTTTTGGTTTAGGAGCATAACTGGTGCGGTTATGTTATGATGACTTATTTCATGAGTTACTAGCAACAACAAACAGAACGTCTCCAGAATGCCTTTTACATCACAAAATCTACTACATATGCTAATTTTGAAATTTGACTTCCATTTTGATCTTTGGTTATACTGTCAGAATGAAGCAGGCATGTTTAAAGACATTGTTTTTTTTTTTTTTTTAAAGACAAATTGCATCCTTTACATCAGTGGTTCTTAACCCTAGTCCTTGAGGACCCCTATCCAAACTGTTTTCCATGTCTCCCTCAGCCAACACGGGTGAGGATCATTATCATGCTTAACGCCTTAACGTGCTGATAAGCTGATCATTTGAATCAACTGTGTTGGCTGAGGGAGACATGGAAAACGGTCTGGATAGGGATCCCCGTTGAAAACCCCAGCTTTATATGGATATGTGAAGCGTAAAATCTCAAGCAGCAATGTTGTTGTTCTCTTCAAATTTACATACTGTTTTACATACATACTGTACATGTTTTGCAAAGTACGGTATTTTTTTGTATATATCAAGCTTGTTGAAAATGTGTTAATATCAGAAAATAGAACACCTTTGTCATTATTCCTTTGTAATCAGGCGACAGTGTCATTCATATGCATTAGTACAATCAAATAACTGAATTCTTGTGAGGCACAATATAACAAAAAACAGTCTGCTATTTTCTTCATATGAATTTATTTTTTATTTTTATCGTTGTGCATTCGATTAGATACAGATGCTCCTCCTTGTGGTTACCACTGAACGCACGCACGCAGACACGCAACACGCACACACACTTGCACGAACTCACGTTTTACATTTACGTTATACATTTTTTAAATAAGATCTGTCGTTCTATGGATAACGTGCAGATGATGACAATTGAGCACCACATCATTAGTTAGTGGGAAGTAACTTGCTGTCGATTGAGAAGCGAGATTAGGTTTTCAAAATGGACGCCAGGTGGCAACCTTCTCCGTCCTCAAACCCTGGCGCCTTCAAACATGCTGTTTTGTTGTGGGCATGGATGTGTGAGGATTTTTCTCCCATGTGATAGATAGATAGATAGATAGATAGATAGATAGATAGATAGATAGATAGATAGATAGATAGATAGATAGATAGATAGATAGATAGATAGATAGATAGATAGATAGATAGATAGATAGATAGATAGATAGATAGATAGATAGATAGATAGATAGATAGATAGATAGATAGATAGATAGATAGACAGACAGATAGACACGACCTGTTATATATGTGCATTACCATTTACATATTTTATTTATTACTTGTGTAGAGTTGTATGCGCTCAGAAGACCAGTTGCAGATTATCTGAGACCATTGGCACGCGGACAGATGTGCCCCCCACCCTTTCCCTGCCCACCCCTCCAACCCCTCTCTTACCCCGCCTGCCTGAGTTGCTCCCGTGTCAGAAAGATTGACACGGAGCCGTTCAGGCAGCCAATCGGAGATAAAAGCGTCTCATTTGCATGAAGCAGGCACTTGCCATTGGCTGGCTGCATGCTCCTGCTAAGTCCCTCGCGTGCCATGATCCAGCAGACGGCGCACGTCCAGAAGTTGACATAAAAATAGAAGTTTATTCAAAACTAAAGCTCGTTCGTGTTCACATATATTCTTTGTTATAAGACCAAGAAGATTAATTTCGCTTAAGACAAATACTGTAGTGAAAACATGTAACAAACAAATAAACAAACAAACAAACAGATAAATAAATATATAAATAAATAAATAAATAAATAAATAAATAAATAAATGTGACGTATGTACTTCGCTTGTGTCAGAGATGGGCGCAGATCAAAACAGACGTCACGACATTTTGCTTTTTTCACGAGCACCGACTAAAGTTGGAAGCAAACATCCAAGCGCATTCCCTCGCTTCTCACCACCTCCCGACCCAGCCGGTCGCTCCGCCGGCTTTGTTGTTGCTCCCGGCGGGTTGATTGAGCTGCGCGTGACTGACGGCGTGCATGGGATGTTGGCCAATCAGCGTCCGGCCTCGCGCCCACTTGACGCGGCGGCGCTGCCATTGGCTGGGTTAAGTGTGGGAAAGAATGCAGAGAAGCTTTCACACGCTGTGTGAGCAGGCGCGCAGATATAAGTACGATGGAGTGTGTTGTTGGCTGCAAAAGTCGAGAGAGACGCCGGAGAGACAATACTAACGACGGGAGGAGGTTTTCTTTTTCAACGAGGCTGCTCGGTGGACAAAAAAGAAAAACTTCCGTCGACATCTGAGTCTTCCAAGAAAGGATTTATCGATTTTCGTTGCTCATAATTGATTAACGATGCCAGCTGACACCATGGAGAAGCAAACGGCGTCTCCGATGGCTGGTTCCCCTGCAAACGGATCACACACGCCGGACAAGCCCAAAAATGCTAGCGAGCACAGAAAGGTAATTGACAATTTATGTTTCACGATCCTGTAACATCGACATTTGACTTATCGTTATCTTATTTTCACTCGTTGCAGTCGTCCAAGCCCATCATGGAAAAAAGACGCCGAGCAAGAATAAATGAAAGCCTGGGCCAGCTCAAAACGCTCATCCTGGACGCACTAAAGAAAGATGTAAGTCGACTTTGGCATTTTTACCTCGAAATATTACAATTTTAAAGCCAAAATGAACACACACATGATTGCCATTAAACATGAAATGCATCTTCTCATGCAGAGCTCCAGACACTCCAAGCTGGAGAAGGCAGACATCCTGGAGATGACAGTGAAGCACTTGAGGAACCTGCAGCGAGCTCAGTTGAGTGGTAAGTTGAGTTTTTATCTACTTTTGTTGAGCCAAGGCACATATTTTACATTAGAAAACAGTAAGGGTACACCCCCAAACAAACAAAAGATAGCACAAAAATGTAGATAGTAATGTTGCACATTTCACACTGTAAAAAATACAACTTGTTTTTTATGACCAAAAGCAGTCATTTAAGTTGTAGAAGCTTTAAAATATAAATGACTGGCATTGAGCAACAATGTTAGTTAGTGCAACAAAGCAAGCAAGTTGTTTTTACTAAGTTTGGCTTCAATAAAAAGGACAACGATTCTGTAAACTCTTATTTCTTTGTTATGAAATGCATCAAAACCATTTCCCCCCCAAAACTTAAAACATGTAGTTGAATTAACCAATTAAATGTTTTTTTTTAAAGTTGGTTACCTTAACATTTTCAGTTCACTACTGTCACTATTCGTTGCCGGCATTGATGATACATTATTTAGTGTAAATAAATAATAATTTCATAATCGAATAAGTGTAACCGGATAGTTTCCAGCACGGAAGTTTGGGTACTGGGTCACATTAAAATATGTACAGAATTTTTATAGCGAGGTATTAAAATGTATTGAGTAAACACTAAACAGTGAGAAGGCATCACTAACATCAATGTGTCTCCTTCTTCTCCAGCAGCCGTGCTCTCCCCTGATGCCAGCGTGCTGAGCAAGTACAGAGCCGGATTCAACGAGTGCATGAACGAGGTCACGCGCTTCTTGTCTACTTCAGAGGGGGTGAACGTGGAAGTGAGGTCGAGGCTACTGTCTCACCTGTCCGGCTGTATGAGCCAGATGATGGCCGTCAGCTACTCACAGCAGGCCCCGTCGCAGCAAGCTCACATCGCCCAGCCCCTGCACGTCCAGCTCCCATCCACCCTGCCCATCGCCCCCGGCGCCGGCATGGCCTCCAAACACAGCCCGGCCGAGGCCGCTTCGCCCAAGGTGTTTGGCGGCTTCCAGCTGGTGCCGGCATCCGACGGCCAGTTCGCTTTCTTGATCCCCAATCCGGCTTTTGCAGCAGCAACCGCCCCGGTGATCCCCCTGTATGCAAACGCGGGGCTGCCCGTGACGGTCAACGGGCCCTTGGCAGGCACCGCGGCTTCACCCGTCCATGGCATGACCTCCTTCTCCGGGGGATCCCAGGCGGTCAGCCCGGTAGGAGGGAGTCCCGGTCCAGACAGCGGCGAGGCAGTGTGGCGGCCCTGGTAGCGCCTCACTTGCCACAACATGGAAATGCGGGACTGCCAACGTTCCAATTCAGACCTGCAGCTGTTACGAGGATCTAACCTGTGATTTTTCTGTTACGCCACCCTAAAAAACGTTCATGTGGCACTTCTTGTTGTTTCGTTTTATGGAACAGAAGCCTTAGATGGAATGTTATGATTTATGACCAGTTCCGGTTGGATGTTGGTGATAAACGACCTGTACATGCAGATGTGTTGATTTATAGGATTTTTGCTACAAAGTACTTTTTATAAAAAGATTTAGTTTTGTACAGGGTTGTTCTTTATTGCTATACCAAAGCTGTTTTATATTGTTTTCCTGTTTGTTAAAGGAAAAACTGGTGTTCTTCCAGTGGTTGAATAAACAATGTTGAAAAATACAGTATTACTTGTAAAGTCCATTTTAGGATCTTATGCACACACACACATATTGACTTGCAAACCTGAAGTAAAAAACAAAAACAAAAAACACATTAATATTCTCTGTTTTTACTTATGTGCAATTTGAACTGGCAACTTTTTAGTCAACTTGGCAGGATTTCTTCACATCGGGCTAGACGTGGGACAAAAGGGGAGAATTTTTTTCCCTCTCTGTATCTGTCCTGTTTTAAAGTTAAGTTCTAAGGAGGATTTCATCCAATATGCAGAGATCAAAAGTATTAGTCTATTCATGAGCCTAGAAATGTGCTCAGACTGCGGTTACTGTCACTAACAGATTAGCCTAATGAAAGAAGAATATGGAAGGATTTTATCTTCCTTTTGTCTGCCAATTGTTCAATTCCACTCCCCTCCAGTGGACATCGGGTAAAGGAAGACATTTAGCCGATCAGTTGCATAAATGTTTAAGTCTGACTGCAACCTTCGTTTACACTGCACATCAGTTGCACACTGCACTCCATTGTAATGCCAACTCCCAAAACGTTACCCCTCCCTGCGATGAAGTGGGATCCAAATCCGTGGGATGTATTTCTGCGTGTGGCAGCGTGATGCTTGCCGTGTGTCAGCCACCAGTGTGATTTGCAGCCCCCCCCTTAGGGATTAAGTCACAGCATACGGGCGAGCATGCGCGAGCGTGTCTGGTGCGGAGAAATTCGATTTTAGATTTGAGTGAGAGGAATTTTGTTCGCGTCGAGTTTCTGTGAATGTGTTGTTAGTTGTTTTTTAAACAGTTGGCTCGTGTTTGTCATCGCGTGCGATTCTCATTTCCCTCTTCCGGGGCAATGCCCTGCACATGACACCCGTGTCTGAACGACACACTGAAAGTCTCCTTTGCAAGGAGCCACACACTCAAACAGCAGTTGGCAGCGTGTGTCGCCTCTGCGGTTTTTCATACTGCCTGCGCGTCTGAGTCAATAGTTCAACGATGCCTTTGAGGAGCTGAGGTCGTGAGAACTGAACGAACTAGTCCGCCTGTGGTCGGGCACGGGGCCAGCCATTAAATCCCCGCCCGCAGGCCGCGAGCGCAGCCGCTCGGCGAAGGTGTGGAGGCGGACGCCCGCAAGCGAGCCTCACGGTCCCGTGGAAATAAATAAAAAAAACTCAGGTGGGTGGAAGTGTTTATCCAAGAGTCAACTGTTAAAACAAGTCGAGTGAGTCTATTTTCATAGCTATTTGGGCAGCACTTAAGCAGCATACGGGCTCGTGTTACATGAAATGATTTGACTCACGTCCAGATTTGGTTTCACGAGATGGAATTCGGTTGAACCAAATAGGCGGGAAAAAACCCCTTCCCCGATGATGAAAAGGATTCCTTTGGAGGGTTGAATGTCCCTCGGGGATGAGACCGTCACATCCCATGGGAGTAGTGGCTATTGAGGGGGTAGGGGTCGTCAGAGGAGCCACAATCTATCACTCTCATTAGCGACTCAATGGGCTGAACGCGCGCAACGCGTTGCCGCCGAACGTTCACCATCAAATCTCCCTCCAAATTTACAATTGCTATTGTTGTTTAGACGCGGCTGTGTTTACAGCCACCACTTGAGGGCTTTTCGTATGCAAGTTGTGCTGCTACAATGACAAGTGCATCGCTCTCACGCCCTAGCGCAGTTCTTCCCAGCTTTTTGCGAGGCGGGGAACACATTTTACATAAGAAAACAATTTATGGCACACCATTAAACAATGTCACAAAAATAGAGTACAATGATGTTGATATTTTTACATCCATAATTCCTGTCTATTTCTATGAATTGCATGTATACATAAAAGCAACACCTGTGTGTAAAAGTTATAGTGTCAAACTATATACTGTAGGCTATTTCTAACCATAACTACAAGTTTTCCCCTTCAATGTGAACTTGATAATCAACCAGCTCATCTAGAAACAGATTCTGCTGTTTGCTTTGCCACTTGCTGGCGACTGAAAATGACATCACAGTTACTCGGGGTCAGGTAAAGACCAATCGCAGTTCATCTGTTTTCTGAAATTGGTCATGTGACGTTCACAAGCTGAGCCCTGATGGTAGTTACCTGAGCCCTGATGTAATTTTCATTTGACAACAAATGGTAAAATGGCCGCTCCACCAGAGATGGAAAAAACAAGTGGATTTTGCTGCTTTAATTCATATTACACAAACGCAATATTAATCACAATACTGCTTGTCATGGTTTGGGTTGGGTTATGGTTAATTTTGTTTGTTTCTGTCATGGGTTAGATTTAGTTTGGCTTTTGTTTGATTTTTGTCCTTAAGTTTAGTTTCTGTCATGATCTGTTATGTTATGTTTTTCCCTTTGTGTCTCCTTAGGTGTAATCCTGCCCACCTGTGTTTGCATGCCCTTCCTCGTGTCAGCCAATCAGTGCCCTCAGCCACTTGTGTCTTGCCCAGATGTGTCTCATTATGTCAATTAGGGTGTGTGTATTTGTGTGTGTGTGTATTTAGGCCCCGTCCACACAAAAGCCAGTTTCAATGTATCCTCACAAGTTTCTTACCGTTTAAGCCGTTCGTCGACATGACGGCGGTGGCACTTCTCCTGTGTTCGTCTTTTTCATGTTGTTTTGATACATGCAAAGCCATGTTTGTTCTGTAGATTGCAATAAAGTTGGAAGAAAAAAAAGTGTTTGTCTTCTTCGCTGATTCTACTTCTACGCTTTCCGTTAACTCCCTGTGGCTGCGCTACAGCGCCACTCCAGACTTGGCATATACATTACGGCCGTTAAACATCCTCAGCGTCTTCTTTTGGACACACACAAGTCTTAAAATGCTTCTGTGTGTACGAGATTTGTTTGAGTAACAGCTTTGCTTACGTCTGAACGGGGCCTTAGTCTTGCGTTTCCCCTCGGTCTGTGTCGATCCATTGTTGTTTTTGCTCGTCCTGCTGCCGCTATTTTGCCCTGTCGTTCCCACCAGTCTTGGCTTGCTTGCCTTTTTTGGACTTCGTTGTTTTGGTTTCCCCAGCTAGTACCTCGTTTTTGTTTTGTTAAATATTTGTTTGGTCTGTCTCCTCGCTCTGCTTCCTCGCATTTGGGTCCTCAATCACACCCTGAACCTAACAGTAGGGATGGCTGAAATGGAACATCGAAATTATTGAATCATTTGGAACAATTGATTCAGAAAAAGAATAGATCTATTGGAACGTTCGCAACATCGTTTCATAGCGACATCTGGTGGCCAATTGTAAAATATCACATTCAAACAGTAAATTAAAGAAGTGTTGCCAACTCCCCAGTAAGGAAATAAGCTATTGGCTTTCGGCCATCACATAATACACAACTGGCAATCAGCATGTACTGTAATTGTAATGGACTCCAAAAGAGAGATAAATAATATCATGAGAAAGAAAAACTGAATAACCTCCACCGCCTCAAAATATGTATAGAAGTACAAATGAGCTTTTTGTTGCTGATTCTTGGTTTGTTTTTAATTTTGCCTTTGAAATAGATCAACATATCTTAATGACTTAAATGCTTTGATGATACCCACATTATTTTCACATTTAATCCAAAACTTACATTTCAAGTGCTGTTTTTGTTTTGTTTTCTTCTTTTTTTTTGCGACGGGGCATCTTAAGTTTCAACAGAAAGTATTCGAGAGGTAAAGAATTACCTGCAAATAAATAGCACATGGACCAGGAATTGAACCGAGGTCCCTGCGTAATGGACTTATCTCAGTACATGGTACGGGTGCGATACCACAGAACCGACCACAGCACTCATAAATCGTATGACAATTTATCATTTTGGGTGACGAATGAAAAATCAGCAGCCAGGGCAAATTCTTTTACATAGAAAGCATACTTATGTTGGATATATTTTAGATCTAAGATATTTTCATATAAAGTGCAATGTAGGATTTTATTTGATTTTAGAAAAGGGATCAAATGTTCACTTGCTGAAACAATGTGCCGTTTGGAACAACAGTCACGTGACATTGTGATTCTGAGACAGATGTAGGGACACGATTCGAATCACGTTCCGCTGGGGTTTTTGTACGTACCAAAACACCGTTTCAATTTTGCCATCACAGTTTGGACTTGTGGGGCTGCGTAGAACATATTCTAAAGAAAGTTTTGGGGTTGACGTTTAAGCTCAATCTATATTTGCTTCTTAAAGTGTAAACAACGCAGCTCCGAGAATTGAAATAGAATTTCCACGCAGGCATCGACAGTGAAATGTGTTCAAGTGTCAGTCTGTGTGTGTTCTGGTTAGCCTTCTTTGCACCTGTTCACTTGAGAAGCAGATGAGGGCACAGGCGGATATGGAAAAGGAGATAGACAGGCGCATGGGGGTGGTGACATGTTAAAAAGCTGTTGAAGCTCAAGAAAGTACAATTTGATTCCTCGCCCCGTGTGTGACATGTTTGCAGGCAACACTCTATGAGGAAACTTAATCTTCATGACTTCACATTTCCTGTCTGTCTTTGTATTTATAGCCTGACAGCGGCGAACGTGGGGGTGATCCCGGGTGGCCTGCCGCATCAAGCCTGCTCAAGTATCACACGGGCCGTGTGCCACTTGGGCTCCAGTCGTTCCCACCAGTTGGTTACAAGGCGTGTGTCTGAGGTCATGTTTGGCTTTTCAGCTGCTTCTCCACTTTCAGTGCCCGAGGTCCGCAGCCTTTGTAACTCTTGCAGATTCCAGTAAAGAAAGTAGTAAGTTCCACTTGGCACGGGCCATTCTTGAGACTTATAGATGACACTGAAAGAGCCTAAGCATGTTTGATTTATGTATTTATCTAGCGAGGGGTCATCCCTGCCTGTCCCCTGCAATATGGGCAGCTGTTATTCTATTTTAGTTCTAGATTGCTGCAGCGTCCCAGAGATAAATGCTCGACTAATAGCATTCCCATGTTGGCAATGTGAAAATTAAATGGCTTTTAACAGTGTTGAAGTCTTGACCTTGGAGTTAGAACACCATTTAAATGATTTTTTTAAATGAAGAACAAAGGTAGTTGTATTTGGATTTGTACCTGCTATGAGTACACTGCAGACCTCCAACACTATGGAAAAATCTGTCAATGTGGCATATAGTGCTGTCACTAATCTTTTCAAAATCGATTTTCCTATCAATTGTTCCATCCATTAATTGAATAAAAATAAATGTTTCACCCCCCCAGAAAATAATTGTTGTTGTTGTTAATCCCCTAAAGTTGGACGTAAATTTAATTGAGTGGCTATATCCATCCATCCATCCATTTTCTTAACCGCTTGTCCTCACAAGGGTTGCGGGGGTTGCTGGAGCCTATCCCAGCTGGCTTCGGGCAGTAGGCGGGGTACACCCTGAACTGGTTGCCAGCCAATCGCAGGGCACACCGAGACAAACAACCATCCGCACTCACAATCACACCTATGGACAACTTTGAGTGTTCAATTAACCTGACATGCATGTCTTTGGAATGTGGGAGGAAACCGGAGCACCCGGAGAAAACCCACGCAAGCACGGGGAGAACATCCAAACTCCACCCAGGAAGGCCGAAGCCCGGAATCGAGAGTGGCTATAAGTACTCATTATTTATTATCTTCTATACATCTATCCATTTTCTTAACCGCTTATTCCTCACAAGGGTGGCGGAGGTGCTGGAGCCTATCCCAGCTGGCTTCGGGCAGTAGACGGGGTACACCCTGAACTGGTTGCCAGCCAATTGCAGCCAATAAGATCAATAATTAGCAAAATACATTTCAAAATACTCAACACATTTTTGCTGCAAAATGTGTCGATCTGCTAGTTTCTCTGTGGCAGCGCAGTTTGTGAATCGCTGCATGACCGGAAACAAGAAACTTGTTGCACATGTCAGCAAACTCCTCACTCCTCCTGTTTTCATAACTCACAGGGCACACAGAGACAAACAACCATGCACACGTACAATCACACCTAGGGACAATACAGAGTGTTCACTTAACCTGCCGTGCATGTGTTTGGAATGTGGGAGGAAACTGGGGTACCCAGAGAAAACCCATACAGTCACGGGGAGAACATGATAACTCCACCCAGGAAGGCTGAAGCCCTGACTGGATCTCACATCCTCTGCACTGGGAGGTTGACGTGCTAACCAGCCAGCCACTTCTAACTCCAACAAAATTAGCCTATGCTAACAGTTTAGCAGTCGCGATTAGCATTAGTGTGGTAGTGATAATTTACCACTTAAGGTAAACAAACACTAACCACCATTTAGTTCACACATACATCACTATATCTATACATGTAATACATTATCTCAGCCTCCTCAATATTTCGAATCATATACAATGCATCTATACTGTATAACTGTTTTATAGGCCATGGTGACATTTCTACTAATATAAAATCACCTAGGTCATACCTGTTGCTATACGGAACTGAGCGGCAACCCAAAAAATTCATTACATTCAAAGCGATGTTGACACATGTTCTCAGAAAAGAAAATACAGGCTAAAGAAGCAGTAGCTACTGTGAAAAGGTGCTAGCCAGAGGCTATTTGGGGCCTCCAGACAATTTCTTAGCCTGCTTGGTTAATCCAGCCTGGGTAATGGCCACACCTATAAAGCCATGTCAGTATCAAGCACTCCCTGAAGGCTTCCGACGTGGCAGCTGGAGCTCGCTTGGATTCAGAACACTCAGTGGATTTCGTTGCACTGCAGCAGCACTATCAAATGTCTATGGAAGCTTACTCATGTCCTATTTGGCAACAATATTGTTACTAGTTTGTTTTCCCCACACATAGTTGGGAAAGCATTAGGCCCCCACAAGATCCAGCTGTTTTCCTTTCTGTATTTTATATTTAATACGGATTAGAGCACAGTGATGAAGTGAAAGACAAGCCTGCCTCACAGTGGAGAAGTCTCAGGTTGTCAGTTTTCTCAGGCCTCCTTTACAAAACGAAACAAAACAAGACATATATGTTAGGTGAACTATATTTTCCACAGGTGAACCGAATGACTTTGGCTTAACACAACAAGTTGCCTGGCACATTAAAAGTGATCAGAAAAAACAATCAGAGAAACTATCTTGATCTGTGGTGCTGTCTTTCAATGTTCTAAAATTAATCGTAATGTGTTGTCTGTTTGGTTGGTTTTGTTTATTATAGGTGTGTTTGTTGTGTTTGTCTGTGGTTGGTGTTTGTCATGTGTTCCTGATTTTTTTCCCCCTGTCTCGTTATGTCTGATCACGTCCACCTGTGTGTTTCTTCCCTTCCTTCCCAGTGTGTGTGACCAATCAGTGCCCTCAGTCTACCGTGTTCCATACGTGTGTCTCATTAGTGTTGGTGTATTTAGTCTGTTGTGTTTATTTGTGTGGGAGCATTGTCAATGCCATGTGTGGAAGTAGTGCGTTTCGTCTTGTCTCGTCACAGATAAATCTTCTTCGTCCTTACCGCTAAATTGCCTTTGTCCTCACCACCAAGTCTTCTTCATCCTCACTGCCAAGCAGCCTTCATCGTCATCACTAAGAAGTCTTCGTCACCGCCAAATCACCATCATCGCCACAGATAACTCAGACGTCCACGTCATAGTCAAGTCATTTTGTCTCAGTCCAGTTGTCCACATCACAATTAGGACATCTCCTGTCTCAGTCCAGTCGTCCACGTCACTGTTAACTCTTTTACTGCCAAAGACGTTAAATGACGTTCTGCAAAAACCTACGGAGGACCGCCAAAGACGTTAAAAGACGTCCACCCATTTTTTTGGAAACGGGTGGAGTAAAGCCTTGCCCAGCTGTGGTGAAAGTTTCAAGCAGGTCTAGTGAGCCTAATGACTATTTTTGGCCCCTAGAGGGCAGCGATGACTCTCTTTTGACAAGATTGGGTAGGCGTCAGTAGAAGACGTGAGGCGGAACTAGAGGGGACAATGGCTGGGGAAGGGAAGAGAAGAGAACATGGCGACCGGTTTGCAAGCAGCTCACGCTCGAGCATTTTTTTTAAAAAACGAAAAGCATCGACCAACGCTAAAGAGCACATTGATGACGACGATGATCATCATCGATGATGATGATGGTGACTCCGAGGTTGACGGCAAAGTTGGAAGCGCTGACGCGGCGGCTATGACGACGTCATAAAGGTTCACGGGCTAGCGATGCTAACACCGGAAAACGCGGAGCACAACCGAGCACGCTCAGGCGGACGTTCAATCGGACGACGAAGAGTGCCCCGAGTCCAATGCATATTCATCGGAGGAGTGGGTACAGTCTGCTACTTGCTATTCCCCGGAAAAAAAGGCCGTCAAGAAAGTGTAACGTCTGCACGCGAAAGGAGCCATCGCAAGTGAAACTAATCTGTTGTGCAAATCCTGCTGCGTCTCCTTGCACGCATGGGAGCGTTACAAAAAGAAAAACTGTATTTGAAACATCCACATAATTGTAAATAGTACCACAGTTGCACACATTTGTAAATAGTTTGCGAAATTGTTTTGTCAAATTGTTACACTGTTGAATGGAAATAAACGTATTTTGCGTCACTGTTAAGTCACTTACGTCCAGTCCAGTCCTGGCGACCAGTCTGTCTCTGCATGTTTCAATAAACATCCACACACTGCCCTTTTTTCTTCTTCAGCTCCCTGCCGTTTCTCCCCGCATTTGTGTCCAACCTCATCCACGCATGCCCATTCATGACAGTTGTCTGAAATAGCTAAGAATTTTTGTGTGATTAAGTGCATTAGATTACAGAAGTAGCTGTAGCCTAGAGTGTTTTGGGGTTAATTAAATTAAAAAAAAGATTGAAGGATCATATTAAAATTTTATTTTGTAGATGGAAAAAAATAATCTCAATTTTGGGAATAGACAAAACTATTTAATTAGTAATAAGTAATTTTACTATGCTGCTATTACACTTTTTATCTTGCGCACAAGGCTCTGTTTGGGCTTCCCCGAATACCAGTAGTGGGCAAACTCGGTCTTCCAGGGCCGGAGTCCTGCAGATTTTGGATGCTTCCCTTCTCCAACAAAGCTGGTATATGATCAGCAAGCTCTGCATAAGCCTGATAACGGTCCTGTTGATTGTAATCAGCTTGTTCTAAGAGGGAAACCTCCCAAACCTGGAGGACTCCGACCCTCGAGGGCCGAGTTTGCCCACCCATGCAGTATACGCAATCAAAATCAAACCTGTCGCACTGTTTCCCACCATCCAAATCAGGGATAAGTGTTGTATTTGGCAGATACAATTCTGGCACACCTGAGGGAGGGGTAATAAAGCTGTGCTTTCCTGAACAGCCATCCCAGAACACGGAGGCCTTGTCATCCAGCCCAAAGCAAGTGGTGACAGCCGCAATGTGCGTGGAGGGTGCGGGCGAGTTTGGGATGATAATCGACCCTGAAACAGGATGTCCTGACCATCTGATTGCTCCCTTCTCTTAGACTATCTTGTGTGTGTGTGTGTGTGTGTGTGTTTGTGTACATTTGGGAAAATCTTTCAAGCAGTGGTGGCCAGTTATGGATGTGGTTTCAGCCACCTTTTAATGTCCATGCTCTTCCTTCTCTTCCCATGTCCACATATCACCTGAATCAACATTGTCGTCCTTTTTTCTGCTTTTGATTTTTATCAAAAACAATTGACAGTATCTCTTTTGTTATAAAACGATGGCATAAGCCATTACTAATACAATTTTGGTGCTATTATATGAGTTACAATGAGATACAGGCATGACTTGTTAGGCACAATCTTTACACCGCATGTACCCCACCATTTTGTTATTTTCTTATATCTGTGATCCTCTGTCATCTTCATGAAAGGCAAAATAAATCCACTACATTCTCTTTCTGCAGTTGATTTGGTGAAAGCAAACAAAAAGCATTGTGATTTATGGACAGTAATATTTAAATAAGAGTCTAATAAGAGACTTCCTATCAAAAATACAGCAACAATATTCATATGTAAATTAACCATCTGCTTAGAAGAGGATTTTAATGAAAAGTGCATCAAGGGAAAATGTGTATTGTGAAATTGTACACACTGCGTGCGCCAGTTAAGCAATGAGACCTGCATTTCCTTTTTATTTTTTTCTTCTTCCCGCTTCTTTATTTTCATACCCTGGGAAGGTAAACACTCTTTGTGTCTGCTCATGTTGTTCTTGTAGCAACTGTTGAACAGTGTGTGCCCCACTTGTGGTTTCATTGCCCGGATTGTCATGCAGGAGGCACAGAAGACACAGGAGACAAGTGTCAATAAGTGGATGGGCCCTCGCCAAACAAATATGGCCAAAGAATGGGCAAGAATGCAGCTGGGTACACACACATATGCATGCACACACCTACACGCACACACTCAGATTGCTGTTTAAAAAAAACAAACATTGAATAACATAAAATGCTACTCACAGTCTGGCTTTCTGAAGTTTGGATTAAACATACTTCTTTGAGCTTTTAGCAAAACAGAAAATCTCTTAAGCATCCTTAAAACTTTTTTGTATCATATTCATAAGGATCAAAGTAGGGGTGTTAGAAAAAATCGATTCGGCAATATATTGCAATATTACAACGCACAATTCTAGCATCGATTCGATATGCGGCCGAATCGATTTTCAAACATGATTTTTTTATGGGAATATTCAACAAAACGTTTTAGTGTTAGGATTTACACATTAAGCATGGAAGAATGTTATATTAATGGAACATTAAGCCTTAATATTTTATTTCAGTGATTTTCAAACATGAAACAGATTGCAACCTGTTTGTTGAATGCAGTGGCTAAGTTATAAGCCTGAATTTTCAGATTAATAAATACATTTTTATACAAATCTTACAGCGTACATGCACAAGTTTACTGATTAGTATTTTCTAAATTTCATTAAAAAGAAAACAACAATCGCAAAAAATCTATTTATAGATTCGTATTGGGATTAATCGAATCGAATCGTGACCTATGAATCGTGATACGATTCGAATCGCCAGGTACTAGGCAATTCACACCCCTAGATCAAACCATCACCTCTGCTGCCCTGTGTGTGTGTGTGTGTGTGTGTGTGCGTGCGTGCGTGCTTGCGTGCGTGCTTGCGTGCACTTGTGTGTGTGTGTGTGTGTGTGTGTGTGTGTGATGAATACATGGACCCATGATAAGGTTAGCGCTGGGCACAGACACACACACACACTGTCTGGCATGTTATTCTCAGTCTCAGCCCATTCACGGGGGAATCCCACCTTCTGTGAATGTCTAGCTTTCGCCTCACGAGCGCTTGCTTCATTGCAGATGTTTGGCAACGATAACATATTTGGGGTTTTTCTTTGATGAATGTCTCACCTGTCAAAAAGGAATAAAGGAGGTTTTATTTATCTTCTCAGTCATGATGCAGTCTAGGTTTTGTCCAGTCATCACAGATTTTTGGGATCTGTACGGTTAATCCGTGGAAAACACTGAGCCATGCATGTTATTACTGTGAGTAATTGGGGAAGTACAGGAGTGATTTAAGTAATTGCCATATTATTGAAGACAGTTGAGTCAGACAGTCAAGACGTGAGACAAAATGAGCAAAAAAATTGCATTTTAATGGGAAGCCCTTGTGTATTGAAGAGAAAAAAAAGAGCTGCTTTTAATTGAGCAACAACTTTACAAATGAACATGATGCAAGAAAACATGTTGACAACATCAGACTGTACTCTCAAATAACAAAAGATTCAACTATGATAGTAGAGGGCCTGACTGCGATAGTAATAGGATAAATAGAAGACTTTTTCATTTGGATTTTTTTCCCTAACTCTGTAACAGATTAGATATATAATGTAGCAGACAGTAAAAAAAAACGTAAATAAATAAACATCACAATATAGAGAAACTACTATTGCAAAAATAAGTAATTATGTTCAAAATGCAGAAACCTGCAATAGATAACATAGTTGGAAGTAACCAACTATCTACGAGTGGATTTTATTCCAAAAAATAATAATCAGAAAATGTCTATTGGGACATTGCACGCACTACTCCAAAGTACAAATCACAAAAAACAATTCATTTGTGCACTTCATTAATCATAAGCATTAATCCATCCACCATTATCTGAAAAAGATGATTGTCAGAAACTGGTAATTTGACGCTACAAAATCTCTAAAAACAATCATCCAGCCTGGCTTTGTCATTTCTGAATGTGTCTGGGAAGGCCTGATGTGTGCGTCACGGTTAACGTCTGTATATTTGTGTGTAGCATAGAGGGTCGCCTTCCCCCCCACCCCCTGCCGTGCGACCGTGTGCTGACTGACAGCCCTGGTGCGCCTGTACAATAGTTGATCTTTGCTGAGCTTCTGACTGTATCAACAAAAAGTGAGATGGCTCCCTCATGCCGAACTCAGAGTATTGATCACCCGCTTGAGATCCCACAGCCTCGCTCTTTGTCCTGCGCTCTTTTCTCGCCTGCCAATCAATACCTCTTTGTGTTGATTTGTACCCATTGACAAATGGCTCTGCCCCATTGCCTTTGTAAGGCTGTCAATCAAGCGGAAGGTGTCGCCTTATTGGATCCTCATTCAGTGTGAACTTTCACATTCCAAGCTTCAAGAGTAGCTGTGAGTATAGCGCAACCACGCAAAATGCAAAGTCATCAAGAAAACAAAAAAGGTGAATTTTTCTTTGATTCCATGTGTATTATATATATATAGATTTTTTTTTTAATATATACATTATCTCATAGCGTTCAGTAAAATATAGCTAAGCAAATGACGTTGTGTGGCAAATTAGTTTATATTTAGAAAATATATTTCAGGAAAAATGACTTAAATTAGAAAAAAAATAAAATAAAAAAAACAGATTCATGGCATTATGCTGCATTCGAGAATGGTCGGAAGTCGGACTTTTCCGAGTTCAAAATGTGAAATTACACCTGCAAAGTCGGAGGGGAAAAAGTACCACGACTTTACGGACCGACTACAATGTGACGTCACTCTACAAAGGCGACCCCTTTGGAAACAGACCGTGAATGTTAAAACACAATTTACTGGAGTATAAAACTAGATTTTCTTCATTCATAAATATTCGACATAACTTCATATAACACAACGTACATGACAGTATGCCGCTATTTCCCTGCATGAAAATACACGGTGAACTACTGAACTGTATGGTATGCTTATGAAATAAGATAAAAACAATAAATGAAGCAAAATTGCGAGAAAGCAAGTTTGCTGGTGGTCAAAATAAGTTTTGAGGACCAAAATAAAAAACAATTTATCACTATCCGTCATTTTTGTTGTTTACATTCTCCTCGAACGCTCGGATATGTCCAACTTCTGACCATCCTCGAATGCAGCATTTGTAGGCACAGCATAAAAAAAATAGTTTGTTCCATGAAAACGTTCTAATCATTTGATGATTTATTTGAATAAGTTGGTCTAAATGAAAACAGAGAAAGCACTCTTAACTCACTAACTCGGGAGTGTATTTATTTTAGGACAACTTACAAATCTCAGAACCATCCTTTAAAAGCTGAGTACGAGACGCATGAAGATGGGAAATGTGACTTTTGTAATGAGGTGCAATCAGTAAAATTGGAATGTAAAATAAAATGTCAAATATATATAAAATGTCAAATATACAGGATTGGGGAGTCCAGATCCAGAGAGAACAAACCCTGAAACTCTTCTACTCAACAGGTGATTCTATGAGCTCGTTTACCTGCCAGTTAAGTAGAAGCACCTGCGGCTAAAGCCAATCTGTGGCAGGGTTTTGACTTTCTGGACCTAGATTCCCCAACCCTGAAAATATATGAGAATGAGAGTAGCACTTTAAACCATAGGTGTCAAACTCCGGTCCTGGAGGGCCGAAGTCCTGCAGGTTTTGGAGGTTTCACCTCTTCCAACACAAGCTGATTCCAATCAGCAGGCTCGTTATCAGGCTTATGCAGAGCTTGCTGATGAGCTGATCATATATCAGCTGTGCTTTAAACAGAATCATAATAATTAGAAGTTTGTGTTTGATAGCAGATGATACACAACATTGATAGCTGATTTGAGCTTAAAAGCATTGGAAAGTGAAAGACATGCTCCATATCGCAAACTGTATTGCTGTCTGAAAGAACTGATCATAAATACAATTCTCAGCTATGGTGCTGAAAAAAAAAAACAAGACTTGTACTACTGCAAGAATAATTAACATCTAAACATTAACAAATAAAAACGTAATCATACTTCTTGCTATTTGCATTGTGCCGCTTGGCATGTCGGGAATTACAGCATCAACTGTTTTAAGCATGTTTTGTCTGCACAAAAACAGGGATTTTATTTGTTTTGCAAGATTTCACAATTATATATTGTGCAAGATTATTCTTGTATTGCTTTTCCTCCAGGCTTTTGTGGCAGATACAAGCAGATGTGTTTATCCCACAGTGCAGTGCATCCTTTCATTCGTGGCCTATTGCCATGACTCAGCGGTGGTGGTCAGAGGTTTCCACCTGTAGACACAACAGTCTGTCCGGGAAAAACAACTCTCTGATACCTCAGTCTTCCTCAATTGTCTGGGAGGATTCCTAGTTGGGAGAGGCTTATTGTTCCAGCGTCTTTGTAGCGCAGGTTCATTGCAGTTGAGGGGATTTCCTCTCTTGTGGGTATTTTTAAACCTGTGTGTGAATTCAAGGGAGCCATCTGTAACGCTGGGGCGCACGTGTCGGGTCACGCGTTCCCAGATGATGTGCGCATGCTTGATAGCACTTCGGTAGCATCGAGGGAAGGCTTTGTTGAAATAAGATTTGCATGTTATACTCACAGCGTGCTTAATTAAGATCGACGCTGGGCGCGTACGTCTCAAATTTCACGGCGCATTTCCGGTTTGACGGCTCGAGCGGGCTCGTTGAAGACAGATCTAGTTCGGGTGTCGCTCGCTCAAGTGTTTCAGGGAGCTTCAGAAAGCCACCTGGGGGTCTCTGACCTCTCAGGCAAATAGTCTCCTCCAGGTCCCTCCCCCTGACAGCTGTCAATGGAGGCGTCCATGCAGCGGACTGGCGGCTGGGGTGAGATGAGGGAATAGACAGGTCATATGCAGAAGGGCCTCTCACCTCTGGATCAAGTCTTCTTCCGGATCACTCCCACCCTGTCACCTTAGCTGACGTCACATGACACTGCCCGGTGACCTTTTGCTATGTTGTTTCTCGAAAGACGTCTTAGGCTCAGAACCTGAAACCTGAAGATTTTTATTCCTATTTAGCCAGATTGTGACCCAAAAATTAAATGGAACAATATTACGACGTACTCGACCTACGACGTTTCGACTTTACGACGCCCGTGCCTCGTCCCCAGCACCTTCTTCTTATCTCGCCTTTTTACACTCACACTCATTGCTCAGCGCTTAACGATGACACACAGACACGCACAAAGCGTCCGTCACCAAAACATGTCCATGCGGAAACACAAAATATTGGTTCCGGCAACTTCCGAGTGCCGCAAATCCGTTTTTAGAAATTACTGTAAAAAGTATTTTGACGTAAATGTCGATTTTAGCAATGAAATCTGACTTGCGCAGAAATTCAGGCTACGTCACCAGCATAGGAACAGAACTCGTTCATAACTGGAAGACTCCTTGTAATTTATTCTAGTTACTACTAAATTCTTATGATAGTATGTTCCATTAATTTATTTAAATATATTTAAGTCAAAATAAAGGTAGTTCCTTCTGTGTCTTTTTGTGACACGTGGCTAAAAGTAGACCAGCGGTGCTTTAGGTCATGATTTCCGCCTCCCATATGGTGCATCGTAGCCTTCCCAACGTACAAAGGCAATATGACATCATCACATAGCTTAGTGGTGAGTCATGGAGCAGGTCAACTCTTGAATGTCTTTTTCACACACTACTTAACTTACTAATGGAATCAGAACCCCCGCCTGCTCAGAGGGATTTACACTCAAACAATTACACTTCTGTGTTTACCATCTCCATTTTATCTTCATGCAGATAATCACAAGGCCATCGTCATGTGCCCAAAAATTACAAGCTTAGCTATTGTTTTTTTTCTTCTTGAATTCTTGATGTTTATTTGGGTTGTATATTTATTTATGTTGTAAGTTGTGTTTCAACCATTAACAAATACTTCCTGTGTATTCAAACTATATTACAAAAGGTATGTCTGACAGCCATTTCTATTTGTTTAGACAAGCAGAATATGTTTTACCAATAGGCTTTGATTGCCTTTCATGAACAATTTTGAAAAAGAAAATAAACTTCAAAGTTAAATAATGAATTTTAAAAGTCAAAAATTTGTTAAATAGAATTCAGTAGGCAGCAAAATGGCGACATGGTGATTGAAGAGTGAGCACATCCGTCACACAGCCTCAACAATGTGGTATATAAAATGGTTGGATGGAGGCCCATGTTCAAATCTTACCTCAGGACCTCCAATATGGATTTGGCATGTCGCTTGTGTGAGATGGGTACTTTGACATCCTCCCATATTCCAAAAACATGCCTTTTTGCTTTTTCCAAAGGTGTAAATGGATGTTTGTCTACATGTACCCTGTAATTGATTGACAGGCCTCTTGCCCAAAGTTACTTGTGACCATAAAGAAGACAAGTATGCTTAAAAAAAAAAGTATGGATAAAATCAGCGGCCTAGATTTAAATCATCTCTTAATAACGCCACTGTCGTATCACAGTTTTAGACACCATCAAGACCATATAAATACGCAATATGACAATATATGACTGTGCCAAATACAATATTTATGTAATAACATATGGGGGAAACACAAATTTTGTAGATACATGAAAAGCAAAAAACTAAATTTGTAATAATAGACATCATCATACTCACAAAAGATGCTGATTCTCAAATATATAGAAGTGTGCAGATTGCTACAGATGAGTTTTGCTCATCAAACTTGGCCTGCTTTGACCAACCAATCAGAGGACGTAAAAATGCCGACATCATGGCGGACCATCTCACTGGCCTCGGGTGGATGAATTTGAAATCTGATGATTTGAAGAAACAAAAAAAGAAACTGTCCAAATGTTAATATAGTTGAACCTTCATCGGCTAACACTTCTGATTCTAAAGCCCCTGTTGAAGATTAGATTGTCATGGCAACACATAGAAATCTGATTGGCCAAATAAGATAACTTACACATGCAGTATTAAAAGCAGTCCAGTCAAGAGAAACGCAAACGATGACAATGAACTGTTGGGAATAAAATCATACCATTTCATGCAACAAATATTAGAATTGAGGTTGCAAATATTTGTCAGTGCTTTTAATAGTGTTTGGTGCAGGAAAGAATGCAAAATAGTTCTACTGAGTCACATGCCTCTACTTTACTAAATGTGTTGGTTTATGCACTACTAAGTCATGGAGCTGTGTGTGTGACGAAACCTATGTTAAAACTAATATAAATATGGCCTTAGAATGTCTCATCGGGTTGGCTTTTGGGAATTGGGGTTGTTTTATGCCCTTTCCAAACTTCCAACCCAGCACAACAGACAATTTACAAGTTGGAATTTAGCAGAGTAGCATCGCTGCAAATAAAAGCTAAGTCATTTATTTCTTCATCCCCTCTATTATGTTAACTCATTCACTGCCATAGATGCAAAAATTCATTTAAACCATTTCTATTAGTTTACATTTTTTTTCCACTTGCTAACAAGAGTATGAAAACCTAGAAAAAAATGTATTGTAAATTTAGAACAGATATATAATTTGTGATTAATGGTTAGTTAACTAGTAAAGTCATGTGATTAATTACATTAATTTTTTTTAATCTAATTTAAAAAATAAATACAAATATGGGGTGTTAAATCATAATTAATAGCATGATAATTTTATATCTGTTGTAAATGTACAATAAAAAAATTATAGGTTTTCATAAAAATGAAAAAAAAAAAGTTAAACTAATAGAAATAGTTCACGTGAATTTTTGACGTCTTTAGTCGTCAATGGCAGTGAATGAGTTAAACAAAAAGAAAGGGCTGTGATATGTGAATTCATGTAGAAGCAGGTGGAAAGCAAGCTTTTGTTCATGACTTCATGATGAATTCTTTCACTTTACACAGCAGCTTTTTCACCGGCCGCTTGCTCCTTGTGCAGGGCTATGGAAACTTGATCAAAAGTGTATCTTACCATGAAATGAGTAAGCACAGATAAATGGCTAACGCGGGGTTTTGTCTATCAATGCAGTCAGTCTATTGGGGGTCCAGCGACTGGGCAGGTTCGGACCATATGTCATCATTCCGAGCCTTTGTGTGGGCGTGTCTCTGTGGCAACCGCATCAGCTGTGGTCATTGTGTAGGACCATTCAATGGCCCATATATTCATTGCGGGGCCAGAGTGGACCCTGCAACAGAAACAAATTGATACATACAAGCCCCCGGCCCCATTTGGCTCACATGACACATTTCAAATGGTTAAAAAGGGAAAAAAAAGAGGACATTTGAGTCTGTTAGAAATGTTGAGAAAGCTTGGTCACCGTGGCGACAGAGCAGCCAAAGCAGACCACGGGCCATTAAACTCCAATCAGATGTAAATTTGTGCTGCTCCCACAGCTGACGCAAATTAAACAGTTTGTTTGTCAACTCACATGTCATCTTAATGGCTTTTTATTCCCCGGGCCTTTGTTTAAATGAAGAGACTTACAAACCCTCATTGATTTATTATATCAGGTCACTTGAGATGCCTGTGGACTCACTGACTGTCTGACGGAGAAAGATGATAAAGCACATTGGAGTCCTTTATGAGGCAACGAACCAAACCTGGTTAACTCCAGTTGAAGTAGATGGCACTGCTTAAGAAAGCAAATGGCACTAAAGAAAAACAATTAAGCAGATTTAAGAGACTGAAAGTGACACTGAACGTGAAGTAGCAGTCTTGTGATATACAATACTGCACTACAATTTCTATGGGTAGGGCTTTACATTAATTAACACCTGTGTTCAATGTAATTAGTCCAGAGTCTTTGAAATAATAATAATTACACAGTCCAAGTTTCTTCTGTTTGAAATAATGATTAAATGTTTTGTGTGGTTTTTTGTTTGTTTCTTCAATGATATCATGGGAACCGTAAAGAAAGTCAACAACAGAGACAGGAATAATTTGAATGTGAAAAAGTGGCAGCAAATATTGATATATGTTAATTGTTTGTGTTTTTTGGAGTGTAGTACAGTGATGGCTTATGGGAAGAATCTGTCTCTGAGGCTGTTTGTTCTGATGGACCTGGTAAAAGGCAGCAGGTCAAAGAGGTGGTGGGCAGAGTGGGTGTGCCACCTCTGATTGCCTGAACACCTCTTCTGTGTTAAGTGACATTTCTCAGATTTTGGGCATGTGATCCTTTGTCAATATTTTCCTTAATTCATTTCACAATATCATGCCAATAGGATAGTTTCGCCTTACTGGAGCTCTGCATTCTATTGGGTGCAAATCGTGTTTGTCCAACAATTGCTTAGAACGTTGACCTCAAATTCCTATTGAGCAAGCATTCATTCTTGCCAAAGTATACTAAGCCTTACAAAATAGTACACCTCCCATTCCCCTAAAAGAGAGAGAGTCCTCCTGCACCGTTGTCAATCACCGTCATTTATTTAATAACTTCCACGAATCTGCGTCAGCCATGAATGCTGGAATAAAATTCCAATACATGCTATGA
Source organism: Vanacampus margaritifer (assembly GCF_051991255.1). NCBI lineage: Eukaryota > Metazoa > Chordata > Actinopteri > Syngnathiformes > Syngnathidae > Vanacampus > Vanacampus margaritifer. Next base: position 29,157,884 of record NC_135432.1, on the reverse strand, counting down.
GGCCCACGTTACCCTCTCGTGTATATTCCGATAACTAAGAGACCAAGAATTGGTCAAAAAAATGACGTATCCGCTCTCCCGGCTTTAAAGGTAGAAGAGCACGACAGCGCTCCTGGCTCTAGTGGTAGAATCCTGGTAATGCGCCCCTGGCCTTAATGGATTAAATCCATGTCCTTACCAGAAAGTAAGAGAAAAACATTTGCTTGATTTGAGTGGGTGTGTTCCACAGTTTGTGGTTGATGACAGCGTTGGATCTTACTGTTAAAGAACAAACAGACCTGCTCACTAATTAACAGCTGCTAAACACACAACCCTAACATGATCACTCATTACAGGGGTTGGATTCACACACGCTTTGTACAGTACCGAGCGCAGCGTGAGCTTTGTACTGGCTCGGGCCCAAGATGACCTGCGACCCGACAGTACCAGTAAAGCATCTGCCTCCCCATTGCTAGCTTTTTGTTGCACAGTGCAGCTCGCCGTGCTGTTGCGTCTTCCATGCAGGACACAGTGGACGCTAATTTGACACTGGGATGATTAACAGCCGCAGCCAGAAGAGCAAACGTTCTCATTTACATTAAGCTTTGTTTTCAGTGCATGGCTCACCTCCCAGAGGGATTTGACTGCTCTATTAATGCACACTCTCTTGTGTGTGTCACACCCATTCAAACATACATCCAGGTCAACATTTCTTGCTTAGGGTTAGGAGGAGCTCATAATAGTTTTTTCTTCCTGGGACAGGCGTAACAAAAAATAATTTAAGCACTGGGTTGAAGGGGAAGTCAACCTTAAACATGTCTTGACAATAATATGTTATACGTGACCTCACATGACATTCTGATTAATATGACATTTGTGGAATATGATTTATGCGGCAAAATCCAGCCATTTTTATCCATCTCAGGGGGGCAGCCATTTTCCCACATGCTGTCGACTCACAGTTACTCAGGGATAGGGCAAAGACCAATCACAGCTCACCTGTTTTCTGAAGCTGAGTTGTGACTGGTTGTTACCTGAGACCTGAGCAACTGTGATGTCAGCAAGTGGCAAAATGGCCGCCTTCTGATATTGATAAAAACGGCTGGATTTTGCTGCTTAACTCATATTCCACTAACTTACTTCGACTAGTGAGGCTGCATAGAACATATTAGTGTCAAGAATTTTTGGGGGGAGTTGACTTCCCATTTAAGGTAAAAAATTAATTGAACCACATATGTCATTTTTGAAAGAAAAAAAATATATATATACAGTAATACAATAATTGCAATTATATATTTTTTAAATTGTGGCGTATTCTATTTGTACTGACACATTTAATTGTTTTAATTTTTTTAATTTTAAATTGGATTATTTATTTATTTTGGGGGGTTTACTAGATGCTTTCTTAGAATCAGCCCACATGACAGAGGCCATGAAAAAGAATGAAAGGAAGGCAGGATGGAGCACGTACTGTCTGGAAGTCTGGTGTCCGCACAGAGCTGCTGCTTGTCCACTGGTGGCTGTGGAGGATGCATTAAGCTCCACATTGAGCAGCCGGCATGTGAGTGACAGGTCTCTAGAGCCGGTGTCACCCCTCTCCTAAAAGGCTCCACAGATCATTCCACTCCTCTCTCGCCCATCTGGCTGCCTGAGCCTAACAAGGCCTGTCCTTTGCCTAAAGGAGGAGCATAAAGGGAAGAAGAGAGGGCGAGAAAAAGTTAAAGACTCAAATATCCCATCAGATTCTCCGTGGTCTTTGGGCTCCAATTATTCACAGCTTATCTTTTCAGCTCGGCTGATCTCCAAATGAATAAAGCGCGGGCCGCATTACTGACGGCCGGGTGCACCTCTAAAGAGGCTGAAGGAGGATCAGGGCTGTGGGTTAGGGTGTCAATCTGGCCCTGACCCCCAGGGTTAGGGAGGTGGTGTTATGTAGTGACAGCCCCTAGGTTTCCCCTTGTAGCACCTCCATTTACAGGCCATGTGGATAAATGGAAAAGGGCAATCACATTAGAGGAGGCTTCTGTCTATTGCAAACCCAAAGGCGAGAGAGAGGAAAAAATGTCGAATGACAGACTCTTGACTTTCAAGTGAGCTCCAGCGAGGCTGCGAAGGAAGTCAAAGGGTTAAATTAGCACAGTGACTAACGCAACTGGCCCATTTCAGTAAACACACACAGTGCAATACAAGTGAAAGAAAAAGCTTCATTTTCAACGTACAGAGCAAATGAGAGTAAGGAAAGTAGGTGCACATCCTCACAATAATAATACCCAATACGAAACCTGTATTTCTACGGAAGCACGTACAGTAACTGCCAATGTGGAGTAAACATTTAACCTATTCAAATACGATAAAACGTATTTGCAACTACATTCGAACATACTTGCAAATACGTTTGAATGTATTTACAAATATGTTCGACCCTATCGACTGAAGACGTAATAATAAATAAATACATTATAAATAAACAATGTTTACTCCCTTAATTTCAGACCGTATTGATCTGATGTTAGCCAAATGCTAAAAATATTTATATACTGTATATATATATTTTTATATATATTATATATTTTTTAAAGTTGCACATCCGCAAGTCAATACCCCGTAGCATTAAAGGGAAAAAAATTATGCATTTTTAGCATTTAGTCATATTTGCAAATACATTTAAACATATTTGCAAGCACGCTTAAACGTATTTGCAATTTAAATTTAAATATGTTTGAATGTACTTGAAAATACGTTTAAGATATTTGCTTGTTGATAATGTTTAATCTACATTGGCAGTTTCACACTTCCGTAGTAATCAAATTAATTAATTTAAAAATCGAATTATCATTTTACTGGTTGAGTCTTACACTCTGATTCATTTATTTAGTTTTGTATGGGATGTTGTCTATATTAACAACTCAGTCTGATGCATCTGATATTGCTTACAACGAAATTGAAATAAAGAAAATGCAAATGTTGAATTAAATGATCCCTTGAGGTACAAGTGTACCCAATGGTGTGGCCGGTTTTGCATCATCAACTCACAAGAGGTCATTAGGAGTATTTCTTTCTAAAGTTTGTGAATGTCTAGCAAACAATATGGATAACAATCACACTATTATCTGATACGTTTGAGTGTTCCCTAACATGTATAGTTGTATAATGCAGTGAAGACCAAGTGAAGTAACCCCTCACCGGTCCACCCCACTTGCCCACTTGTTTGGGGTCCATTCTACAGTACATGGCACAGAGCTGGTACAATGATGTGACAAAATGGTAGTTTTGGGTTCTGGGGGGGTCCATGATTCTCTTCTCTGCAGATTCTCATGCCAGCACACAATGCCGAAACAAGCTGCTATGTCTAATTCAATTAATTGAATTAAGTGCAGTGTGTGGGCCAAAATGAGCGGGCAGAAAGGAAGGAAGGGGGGGATGTGTGTAAGAGGCGTACTTGGGCTCATTCTGGAGTTTACACTTCATTCTTAATCAAGTCTTTAATGTATCCTGGCAAACCAAGTTCATTTTCAAACTATCTATCCATCCATCCTGACTGGTAACTGTAAATGATATTACAGTTTTTCTCCATAGGTTTGGCACATTTCTTGAAACTGAGATGACATTTTAAAAACTGCAAGCTCATTTGGCCAAACAGACTTCAGATCAGTTCATTAGCAAAAGCACATATCTATCCCCAAACTGCCCATACAGACGCTCCCCTACTTACGAACATTCGAGTTACGAACAACGGTACATACGAACATTTCTGCGCGTACAGTATGTCGAAAAATGTTTGGAAAGAAATGCTGTAAGTTAGATTTTGTATTGCGCGTAGTGCTTCTTTCCGCTTCTAATACCGACGATTGGCGCTGTGAGAGCTCACCCAGCATTGGAGGCTGAGCAACGTGGCGAGGAGGAGGAGGAAGAAACGCCGGTCCCCATGAAGCAGGAAATAACTTTTGAAGCCGATTCCAGCGACGACGAAGAATCTCTCATGATATAAAATCCTCCTCTTCCTCCTCCTCCATCATCTCCTTAAGCATCGAGTACATCTTCCAAAAGTAAGTTAAACTTCATTTTATTTATCTTATTACGTACATGTACATACTGTGTGTGTCTCTCGCTCCCTCTCTCTAACATACGTAGTACAGTACAGTACTGTACGTATTCTCTCCATTTTATTAAGTTTTTTTCAGTACAAACCAATGCAGGTTACTTGTACAAGCCTTAAACATACTTATATAAACCTTCAATATACTTATATAGGCTTTAAACATAAATTATAATACAAAATATAGCACTGAAGCAACTTACGAACAAATTCACCTTACGAACGATCGTCCGGAACGTAACTCGTTCGTAAGGTGGGGAGCGTCTGTACATGCTTCACTCCAAGTTCCTTTCCCCAAAAAAGAGTCGGTACAGTCACAACTGCAAAGATCCTTCTCAATTGCTTTGGCTCGTCTGCATTCACTTAGTTCTTTTGCCAAAAAGAACTTTGATGATTTTGCAAAACTCTTTGGATCATCTGCAAAATATATAAAATATATATAAAACTGAGGGGGAAAAAAGGATTTTACAAGAGCAGTATTCAAAGTTTGCGGTTTGACATACTCACAGTCAAGGAAATTGCAACAATTTTTATTCACACAAAGTTACTTACATATTAGAGTGCAACAAAAGAAATTGTAAGACAGATTCTGTATATTTATCAAAAACTAATAACTAAAATCATATCTCGCACCCGACGTGAATGTCTCAACCTTCCTCTACACTGATCCCCTGTGATATGCTGGACTCATTTTGACAATTGAACAGATGATTTAGCATATTATGACTTACACACAGACATCTTTCTGACATGTTTTGGAGAGGATAGCCATTAGAATGAAAAACAACTAATCCGCTTCGATCAGCAAGATCTATTCATTTGGAAAATGTGCTAAATGTGGGCACATTGTGCTAACTGTAGGCTAAATGTACACAACTGTTTGCACAGATTCGCTGGGGCAATTGAGACATGTACGAAGACATTGGCAATTTGATGAAAGCAATGAGAAATGCCAATCAGTTGAGACCAATTGTAAGGTAGTTTGGGGATTTGTCCATGGTATTTTGAAAATCTCATCTCAGTTTCAAGAAATGTGCCAAACCTATGGAGAAAAACTGTAATTGTCTTAAAAATATGTTTTCGTAGTATTTACATTGACGCCGTGTCTGCATATTTTTATACGGAGACTATAGTCCTGGATTTCACCATTTTTGAGAGAAATACGTAAAAATCATTAATGCTCTTCTACGTCTTTACTGACAGCCTTGTTCTCCACATACTTAGCCTTTGTCACAGACGCTAAATAGCAAAGCAGTCACGACTGACAAGAAAAAAAAGATATTGTTTGAGAAAAGCTGCCTTTCTGCTTTTTCAACACTTCTGACTTCAGCTGTGAAGTATCTCAGACCTATGAGGCCTTTAGTTTCACCCAAGCTCCCAAAAGGCCTCCTGCTGCTCCTCCAGGACCCTCGTCTCAAGCAGCACAAAAAAAACTCTCAAACATTTGACTTTCTCACAGAAACAGCTCGCTAAATGGTATTTCTCTAATGGACTCCTGCTAGGGTTCATATGCCTTGTATAGCCACATTGCCCAAAGTTGAGTCAACACAATTACCATGAGAATGCTCAAGAAGAAAGGCCCAAAAAGGTTGTTTTTGAATAAAAATCGGAAACTATAGAATTCTTTGTTTTCAGTGTAAAAAAAAAAAAAAAATCAGACATCGATGGTCATTTTTTTCTATTGGAAAAGTGCTGCCGAATGAATGTCTTATTTACATGCCAAAGGGAAGGGCGGTGCAAGGATGGGAAAGCGGAGCCTCCTTTATGGACGTGCTGGTCGCACAGGCCGTAGCTCAGCCTGCTTCCTCCCTGCTGGGCCGCGGTTAACAAGGCCTGTGCTGAATTCAAGAATGGCAACGAGTTTTTAATTGGTGACACATTAAATTTATCAAGCTGACAGCTGAGCGAGTGCACAGCAGCCTTTCTTGTTTTGTCCTCGCGGGTGCACTACTTCCCTTTAAGTGCCCCTGCGCGACCCCCCCATCTTCTTGAAATCCCTCACGTGTGAAGAGAGAAGAAAAACATAATAATCGTGCATGGAGTTGAATGATAACACTGAATTATTCATAAGGCTCTCTTTAAGTGTTGGATAAATCAACCCCCCGCCTCCCGTTTCAACAAAAGCTTCCCTTTGTGACTCAGGCCAATCAAGCTTAGCATAAAGACAAATACTTTTCAGCTCTTTTTTTATGCATGGTGACAGAAGTTGTGCCAGAGCCTGAAAAGTTATTAAGAAGTGTTTAATATTTAGATGAGGGTGTTTTCTACTTGCCGCTTATGTGTGGCCCTCCCATACAAGGCAGCAGCTTGTGGCTTAACACTTCATCAAGACACTCAATGTTGCTAATGTTGTCTTTATGTCATGAATAGATTTGCATTTTAATACATATTAATACTGACCTGACACATCAGTCTTACTTCTTGCACAAGAGGCACAGCTTTAATTAATAATAATAAACGTTTATACACTAATGAAAACTGCAGCCACAATCCTGAACGTAGAATATTGTAACGTGACGCTGCAGGTCGAATTGATCCATCGCAAAGTATTTTTTAAGAAGTAAGCGTACTTGCTTACTATGTGTCATCAACTTTAAATATCGATTGAAATTGAAAGTAATTGTGTTAATAATGTAAAATTGTCCCCATTTCTGCCACTTTTAGATAACTAAACATGCCTCGGGTCAAAATGGCCAGGAACGTGATTGTTGTTCTTGAGAAATGATCGTAACTCAAGGGTTAATACAACGAGTTAAGCAGACATATAAAACCACTTTTTATCCATGTCAGGGGGCGGCCATCTTGTCATTTTGGCAGCATGCGAACGATACATGAGCTAGTTTATGTGACGTTCACAAGCTGAGCTGTAATGTCGAGAGCACAGTCAAAGTTTATTTGTACAATTATGAGAATATAAATTGTAAAAATGAAGAGTACAAAACAAATGAATTTGACTATCTGAAAAGTCAGAAATTAAACAAGCATAACATTACACTATATATATTTTTTAGAAACTCTCGAATAATATAATATAATCTAAATCATAAAGCCAAGATAAGGAGATGATAAGACATGGTACGAGACAAATTTTCTTTCTTTCTTTTTTCTTTTTTTAAAGAGATCGTAATAACGAACTGCAATCACACTTGAACTTGTGTTTATAATTATGAGTTAGTATGTGTTTGAATTACTCTTAGCAAGGGCAAGGTTTACAAAATTGAATATAAAATGTAAATGTTAGTTTCAGTCACATTAAAAATACAAGAGTCATTTCTATTTGTTTTTCAATTGATACCTTAAAACTTACCAAAACCAGAGCCAGCATTGCTTAGCAGCAATTTAGAATCAGAATTCAGAATCCTTGTATTGACATCATACACATAGCATGGTGAGATTACAGCAGCTACCACTGAAAACGTTGTTCGAGTCATTAAAAACAAAACAAAACAGTGCAAATATAAAAACTTTTGGTAAAAAAGAGAAAAATGTAAAAAAAAATCAAAACAGTATACAGAATATAGAAGTTGGTATTTACTCTAATATACCCAAATTGCATATTCCCAACAGAGCCCCCACTTAATAGACAATTCCCACGACCTATATTCCTTGTCCAACATTTAAAGTAGTGCTTGTTTTTGTATAACATCCCGTTATAAACAGTTTAGGAAGAAAGCATTGTTGCCCTCGGGGGCGTCACTTCAAGCGAAGGGGGGTAAAGTGCACTGCTCTTGAAAATGCGAATGAAAGAAAGGGAGCTAGGCGAAGGGAGGTCTAATGAAATATTTAAGATTGAGGCTAAAAAGGGACTCTGAATAAAGTTTGCAACAAAAGGAGTCTGCCGAGGGCCTCCATTGTGCGTGGGGCCGAGCGGAAGCAGGGGCCAAGCTGCTACAGATGTGAGGAGGGCCCATATTGAGGCGAGATGTGTAGGCTCTGCTCACAGCTGTGTTGCCGCCATCCCACCCCAGCCACCAGCCCCCTGCTTTTGTGGCCCTTTGTGTGGACCACAGAGCGGCGATTTTACACCGAGCTGATTGCACAGCAACGCCTTTGTGTCGCCAACATGAAGGCCCCGCCTATTCTGGACCATCAAGGCGCACGCATATGCCTTTTGCGTCAAACCTGCACATTCAACCCATCGCTGGAATTTGTTTCTCATTGCTTTTTTTTTTTTTTTATTGCAACCAAAAAGATGAGGTGATGAATTCACTTATTTTAGACTGATGGGAACTTCATGGAATGTTTGGATGAGGGGGCGGGCCCTTCTCATCCACGAGCTGCCTATTTAGCGCCTAACTGCTTTTGATTAATAGCGGTCCCATTCTATACAACATATGCCATTTCCAAGGCTCAATAAGGGGAGCACATTTGCCCATGTTTGTGAGTAATGATGTCATAAGGTCACAGGGAGCAGTTTTCACACATAATGAGTGAAATGAAGGAAGAAATTGTCTTGCAAAGGAGCAGTCAATCTCTCTTCTGCGAGTAAATGTGTTTAAGGCACCGCTTATGTGTTTAAGCTGAAAAGATGCGAATGAGAGGCACATTGAGTTAAATCTGTTACATTTACAGGCATTTTTATGTTGAACACTTTGGACAAGCCACAAAAATATCTTAAGATTTTACTCTTCTGTTTCTTTGACCTGAACTGACGTGGCAGATTAAACTCCAATCTTCCGCCCGCTCATCCATTCGCACTAAAGCTTCAGCTGTAATTTGAAGCTTTGAGTTGAGCTCAGGCCAGCGCGCAACACGAAGCTTAACACCTGCCTAACCTAAACATGTCTCACGCCTTTAAAATCTTGCGGCTAAAGTGATGGAGCGTTTAGCCTAGAACATGAATCAAATTGTGTGTTTTATTGTCAAAACAAGTGGTTGTTGATCATAGCACACAGTTTAAGAAAGACAAGATGAAAAGGTTTTTGGTTAAAACACTTTCAGAGGAAACTTAAATATATTGAATGTACAGTATAAATATATATTTAAAAATTGTATTAAATAAAAACAAGAAAATACAGTCGACCTTGCGTATGGTGAGCCCAACAAAATTAATAGTGCTGTGACAACAACATTGATTACTAAGTTTTAGATGTGATGAAATATCTTTTGGCTTGAGTTGAGACTTCTTTTTTTTTTTACATTTCTCTTAACAGTTGCCATTTATGTTTTTAAACAAAACAAGTGAATTTGACTTAAAACATTGTTTGCACTGTATCGTAAAGTGATGTGTGGCTCCATTGATCCATATGGGAACCATTATTTCGAAATATGACCAAATCAAACTGGATTATAATACACTGGGAAGTTCCACTGTAAAAAATTATTACTAGACAATTCAAGCTCCCATCCGCTTCAACATTCTGACTAAATTTGCACACCCGCACCCGATGCACACACCTTTAAAAAAAGATTTATAACAAAGCTATTATACACAAGGCATTATTTAGTTATTCAAACCTGAAACTGCAACTGAAAACTGAACAAATCGAAACATTTCATGCATTTTTTATTTAATCACTTAAGCAATTGGGAATATTTTTTTTTATTTGCAATGCTGACATTGCATCACTTTACAGGGAAAAAAAAGTTACTTACAAGCAGTAGAGTAAATGTTTATGTTACAATGTGGAAGAAGACAGGCTGACAGGGTGCTTTTATATTATTTTAAATATGTGATCATTTAAAAAAATCATAGAGGAAATTGTTATATTCTCATAAATGTTTTATTTTGAAATTACACTTGGGGTGGAAAAAGAAATGTAAATAAATGTAAAACAATGATACCAGAGCAGCATTATTTATTTATTTATTTCGGGGAGAACGGGATGATAGTAACACTTTTTTTTTGAGTGCGTTTAATTCATTGGCTCTTTGTGGAGAGATCTCAAAATGTGATATGTGGTGCCCATATTTGTCTGCTATAAATGACACGCACTTGGATTTCTACTACACCATCACAGATTATGTAATGTAATGTTAAATACAAAGTGATATGTTGTTACAACCTGCCCCAGTACCAGGGTGAGTTGTGACACTACTTGGTGATGGATGTAACAATTACATTGCTTGAAAAAGATCCATGCTACTTTAATGATTATAAAAGGAGGAACCATACACTTGTTAGACTAAAATAATAATAATAAAATAATGAATCAAAAGTACAAAATAAAAACAATGCAAATAAATGCAATGTAGTAAATAAATATATGTAACATAAAATTTAATAAATAATAATAATAATAACAGTTACAATAATAATAATAATAATAATAATAATAACAACAACAACAACAACAATAATAATAATAATAATAATAATAATAATGTATAAACTGGTATGTATTGTGTGTGTGGGGGGGGGCTTAAACAGGATAAGCAACTGGACAGTCTAACTGTTGAGCAGTAAACAAAACACTTAACAGTGTGTTTTTAAGCGCAAAATCAGAAAGCAAACTGCCTATGGCAAAATACACAACAGTAGGGACATTTTTTTTTTTAATTAGAAAGGAAGTTGTGGTAAATATAGTTGTTCATGTCTGGAGTGCAGGCTTCTTGGCACCCAAAATGTACAATGCTGATATTTGATCCACAGTTCCTTTGGCTGTGAGTTATCAAAATGTTCTAAACACACATTACAGACATTTTCATTGTCTGAGGAGTCAGCATCTTCTTTGTCATCAGGCTAAGGGCTTTTGTTTGGAACTCTGTTTGCCTAGGTATGCTGTAAAAGGGTGACCAGTACAAAATGTCACCTTAAGGGGAAGTTTGTAACACTTTTTAAAAAGATTTACAACCCTCCCCATGCCTGACAGCCATTAACAAGCTACCCATTTTTAGCATTTAGCTTCAAAGCTAGCGATAATGCAACACACCAAATTAAACTAGAAAAACTACTAAATGAGCTTATGTGAATCAAACAATTGTGTCTACAACACAGTGCACACTGTGCAAAAAAACATTTGGGATGTACATTTTTGTTTTGACAGTTTGCAACTCAAAAGCATGAATCTTCACCAGTAATGTAATTGATGATGTCACACTATCTAATTTCTGATTGGTTAAACTAAGAGTGTTACAACTATCCCTTTATTACAACACTTCCCGGTCTCCCCTATTTATACTGGTGTAAATTACTTATTTTATTATGTGGCTTACACACAAAAAAATGGGCATGTAAAATGCAGAAAGCAAACCTTTCTGAATGGATTTGGTATAACTGGAATGGAATGTAGTTCATTAAAAAAAAAAGTCATTTGGAAGATGACACCACTGAAGCTTTTACTACAAGTAATCCTCCTATGTTGTGTCTGTTGCAGGTGGGACGTGCCAGAGTTATGTATATATAACCCTTAATGTGTTTGAGGCTATGGGGCCAAGTCCGGCTGCAAGGTGGGCTTGATACAAACCAGACAAATGACCAGCTAACCTGTTCGGTTAACCCCCACCCTTTCTTTTTTGTTTTGAAAGCACAGTTTCGCCGGCTGCACTTTCCTGGGAGCTTGTGTCTGCGTGTGTGCGTTCTTCACAAAGACCTGTCAGTTTTAATGGCCTGTCGGCTGAGTGGGCTGCTGTAGCCCTCTCTGGAAGGGAGCTGCACCAAGAAAGGCTCATGGTCAGATAATGCTGCTTAATGTTCTTTAAAAAAGGATGGGCGGGGGGGGGGGGGGGACAATTAAGACAGCGTTTCCCATGGTTCTCCCCCCAGCGGTGCGTGGCTGCCTGTGTATCAGCTCATCTGTTTGATGGACTCTGAATGTGTCTTATTGATTGGGGTCAGAGATTAGAAGCAGCAATGCGAGGGGAGGTGGGTGAAAAGAGGGTCCCACACGGTGGCCACAATGTGGTCCAGACACACACAAACGTACACGTCACTCGCACCTCTTCCTCTTGTCCATTCTGCGATTGGAATTCGTTTAAGTTCATTAAGTATTTGAGGCCTGAATATTCTTGGACAAATTCAGAAAGAAAATTCAATTCTCACCTTCCCTGTTTATTTGTTTATATATTTGCTCTCATTCACCAATTTCAGTTTGTTCGGAGTCCCCGTCTATGGAAATACCTGCCTTTAATTAGATCAGTAATTGGATCTATGGCATTCACCGTTTTTTTTTTTTTTTAATCTGCAATTTGTTCTTGGCTGTGAACTCTAAACAGCATACTTACACAAGTGAGTGAACAAAATTCAATTCCATATTTCACTGCCCCTGATGTCACAAATGATGAAAATTATTACCTTGGCAGTTCCATGTATATTCTCTTGAAGTCTAAACTGTTTACAGGTGAAATTTGTGTTCAGTATAATTAAAACTAGTCTTTAATAATTCATATTGAACAGCTACTGTTGTATTGAATAGATCAGATGAGGACATATTCACCCAGACAGGGGATTTTTTGCCTCAGCTTTAGTCCCTCAAGGTTCAATTTTAGGCCCTTTATTGTTCAATTTAAATATGTTCCCTCTTGGTGGCTTGATCAGAAGGCACAGAGTTTTCATTTCGTTACGCTGATGATTTTAATCTGCAAAGCATTTTGAGTTGCAGTCAATGTATGAAAAGCACTTTATAAATTAAGTTTTGATTGATTGATTGATTTTTTTTTTTATACACTGCTGTATCTCCTGATGACATTGGATGCTCTTTTAGACATCAAATCCTGGATAGCAGAGAACTTTGTTTGATTACTGCATTGGGTTTGCATATGTTGTTTATGTTTTGTGAATATGAGCAAATCACAAACTGAATTGGATTTGTGTTCCATGTGCCATTGTATGTTTACCACAGCGGGTCCAAGGATTATTTGCTGTAGGCTATCCATCTACAGTTGTAAGGTGACCTTCTGAGTGGTTTAGGTCAAGGAGAGAGTGTGGGTTTTGTTTGCCTCCATCTCATGATTGAATGGGCGTACATAGGTAGAAGAAAGAAAAGAAGCCAATTAAGTGTGAGCTGGTTGTATTTATTTTTTTTGTCCCCTGTTGCAATTAGTACCGGACTCAAAAAAACTTTCTCAAGTACCTTTTGGGTTGTTTTGTTGTCAGGCTATACCATTAGGACCCAAATGATCCGCCCAGGTGCTTCGTGTCTCAATAGGTTGAGGAGGGATGTAAAATCAGCCACCCACCAGCCTTGTGTTTGGAACCCACTCGGTAGATCATAGAGCACCACGAGTGGCATCCTAAAAGCCCGCCAATCAAGCCACCTCCAACAAGGCCCAACATTTCAGGGAACAGATCACTGCACTTCTCATCAAAGAATATTTTATATGTTGTCCTTTATGGATCATTCTATTGCTTACTCAGTCTTAATTATTGCTGTAATTTATGACTGTAAGGTTCATTCCACATCTGCCATGCACCTTGTGTCTCGACCAATCACCTATAGTGTAATGTAGCTTGCTGTTGTGTTTGATTCCTGTGTTCAAGCCTTATTAGCTTTTTGCAGTTGCATCAGTTTGTAATATTATTTCAGAAGTATTTCAAGAAGGTAACAGATTTATTAGATGGATTACATAACAGTGGACACTTACTACTTGTGGGGGATAGAGAGTGAAAATCATTGATGGAGATACATATGCCTTGTAAAAAATCTTGCAAATAGTTGAATCTGTGGGTGCCACTGCATATAGATGACACAACACGGAAAGCATTGGGAACTCAGCGTCATCATCAACTGATTCTGACTGGCTGCACATTTTGTTGTGGGTGGTTTTCGGTGTGGTGATTTTCTGTTTGAAAACTCCTTTGAATGGCCACTCAACGCAAGCCATTAATTCTTCAATAAACATTTGAAACAAAACGGCTCCTTGCCGCAAGAAATTATGAAGGGGGAGGGGAGGAGAGGAAAGAAGAGAGAAAAAGAAATACCAGAGCAAAACCACCGACTTGCTGCTTTCAGGGCGAGCGCACTAACCTCTACATCATCTGGCCACGTATGTTCAACAGTGCTAAAGTTTTACTTGTAGTTTACACATGTATCAGCCAGAACAGATTTTAAGACGGCCAATTGTCATTTCATTGCACTTTGGCATTGAAAATGTGAATGATAATTGATTGCTGAAGCGGTACGGGGGTGGAACCACTCTTACTGACGTCGAAAAGTGCCAACAGCTCGTTTTCTCAGGTTGGGAGGGGCTGGTGCTTGGTGATGTTTTTGGTGAGGAATTAGCATTTTAACAGCAACTTTTAAAAGCTCTAAAAAGTAGATTTTTCATGTTGCTGTCCCTTTAAAATAAAAAATCAAGCATTTTTTCATTTACTGTGTTAGAATAAAAAGCAATTAAGAAAACACTTGGACAATTTTCCATCTTTTAATTTTCTACAGTGGAAAATGAAAAGAAGAAATGATACACAGATTAAAGTGGCTGACAAATTTATCATCCAGTGACCCCATAAACTTCCCACCCTAAAGTGCAGACGAACACATGATGGCACACGCCCCGACTCTGGGAATCCGAGAGTGGAGCAGCTGCTGTCAAACTAGTCGGGAGAAGTGATGAGTAGAGCATGGGAAGGACTCAGGTTCACCCCGTTAATAACGCACAAGCGGCCTGGGACTATGTGGTCACTCCGTTATTAATGTGCCACTACACTCCTGGCATCTGACCCCAGGATACATTCCTGGTGTAATGGGCAGCAGCTGAGCCGGGGTTTCCGGCTGGGGTGCGTCGGGGGGGGGGGGGGGGGGGGTACAGCTGAGAACAAGCAGACATGCTCCAATGTTGGGGAACACCCACCATTATCGGTTGCCCCCCCCCCGGGGAGGCAAGGCTACTCACTTCCCTCCTTGCTGGTATTCCCCAAGCACAGAATAATAGCATAATGTCTGTTTATAGAGGCCGAATGTAACTGCTGGGAATAACACACCACGTGTGGATTTGCCTGAGGGCAAAACAGCTCTGATTTCCTTTTGTTTGATTTTTATAGATTTATTCACATTTGGGGAAAATCAATCCCACCATGCACTTAACAGCCTACTGCTGTTTTTGACTGAGTCAAAGCTACTGAAGTTGGCTATTGCTATTCAAGAACAGGAAACAATTACACGTACATATTGAACATTTGAAGTAACTCCAACATGTGCTTTCCCCCCAAACAAACACAATTAAAATACATTTCATATTAAAATATGTTTCAGCTTGTTGGAAGCTTTAACGTGTCACCATTTATCCATGTGATCAATTATGTCAGACATGGACGATCCCGCCACTGAGCCTGTGTTCTTTTGAATCAGTTTGGAAAAGCCCACCGCGGTCAACTCGACTAGGAGCAACTTTTTTTTTTTAAAGCACCCTCTTTACGTGTGCCTCGGCAGATCAGAATTAAGGGGCTGACTCACAGACCTCAGCCTTGGCAGACGACCAGTGGCTGGAGTGGCGTTGGCAGGAGACCATGAGAAACCAGGGGGCGACACCCAAATGTCTTGACAGCTGCAAAAAGTGCAGAGCAGAAAAGCCAAATTAGAGAAATATGCAACGCGAGGGCCCCCGGCAATGAAAACAGAGCTGCTGTTGACTGGCTGCTGCTTGGGCAGCGCAGTGGAAGTTTAGGGATTTATTTTGAACTCCAGCTGCTGGCAGACATCATCAGAGTGCACGTGTGGCTGACTGCGGGGGAAATCATCCTGGATTAGCCTCTGTGCATCCTCATACGTGGCAGAATGATGGTCAGTCTCAGATGAACAGTACATGCTTGGAAATTGGCTTTTGACATTTCACTTCTTTTTAATGAGAAATTATACTCCTGATTAATTAATAGAAGCCTAAATTCCTACATGAGTTATTTGAATACACTTTTTTTTTTATATTCTTATACATAAAACATTTTTGGTTTGAAGCAGACAAATCTATGCTTTACTGTGACTCTATGAAATATGATAAAGTATTAAGCAATACTTATCCTGCTCATCTACAAATAGATATACACATATTTGAAAATATTTGAATTTTTTCACTAATATTTGTATTCAAGGAATGTAATGTGGTGAGCCACCACCATGTGCATGTTGGGGCAGCACCCTTGTGCCCTCTAGTATTGACTAGCCACCACTGGCTGCAATGATAAAGTACCATGAAGACATTCATTTAGACCTTGAAATGGCAGAACTGAAACACACCTTCCAGTTTTTGCCTCCAAGACAGATACAGCCATATTATTATTATTATTTATTTATTTTATTTTTTTTAATTTAATGCTTAGATTGAAGATACATTTCTACTGCAAGCCTCTTCTAACTGTGTATAACGTGTCTACTTTCTCTGGTGACGGTCACCGGACCAGAGTGAGCTAAACAGAATATGTTTACATGCAGTCAATAACGCTTTCAAAACCGGAATATTGGCAATATTTGGGTTTGCTAAGGCCATGTAAACATGCAAAAAAAAAATAAAATTTGGGGGGGTTTTAACAACCCAAATAGAAAATGAGATCAGGATATGAATCCGGTAATTCTGTGTGCTCTTACATGTAAACGGGTTATGCCGAATGTTTCAGAATCTGGAACTTTGTTTGACCTTAACCTAAATATCGATGCATGTAAACGTACTCACTTTGGTTACTGCTAATGCTAGTTCTGTTGAATCCTAAAATAGCGGACCGTCAAAGCTCATTTATATGTGGTTACTTACTATTAATGGATTTCAGTCAGGAGGTTCTAGATTCAAATCTTTTGCTAATTGTGGAGTTTGTTTGCTCTCCCTGTGCTTGTTTGGCTTTTCTATGGGTTCTCTGGCTTAAAAACAAAAAAAACATGCATGTTGTTTTTTATTTTTATTTTTTTAAGGCTAAATTGTCCCTAGGTATAAATGGTGTCAGTTGGGATAGGCTTCAGTTGACCCGGAAAATCTTTGCTGTCTGATATTTTTTCATCAACAAAAGACAATAGTTATCTGTCAATTTATAGTCCACTTTAAGTGGGTGCAATATTTATTCCCAACTCTGTGTTGTAGCTACAGTATGTGCGGTGGTTGCATTTAGTTATTTGTTATGATTAGTTCATTGCTGTTGTTGATGTTTGTATGTTTGCCAGCATCTTGTGCAATATTTGCATTGCAACTGGTATAGTTTGCATAGAGCTGCTTATTTCCTGAATGGAACTAAGAGATGGGCTCTGACGTGTGTCATGTAGTGTACAGAATGTCTTTAGAAGCACCAACTCTCTGTGTATTTATATGCACAGGTGTGCACCTGTTTGTATAAGCAAGTGCACGGAACAAACAAGTCTTGTGCATGAGCGTGACGCTGAGAAAGCCAGAGCGGCAGTAGGATGGCGGGTGGCCGCCAGGCAGCTAGCTTGTGGGCCGGGGTGGGTGTGATCTTAAGAAGGCAGATGAAGAGAAAGGGTGCGCAGAGAGTGCGAGAGGGCCCGTGCTTGTGCCTTTCAAGGTGTGTTATTTGTTCAAGGCTGTCCAAACATTTACAGAGCGCTGGCAGCCCAGGAATGCAGAGGCAGGGCCGAGGCGGAGAGCAGCAGCCGTGGGAAACTGCTGCTCTCCTCAACCTCTGCGCACTCCTTCGCCCTCAGGCAGAGTATCAACACAGACAGTGCCAGAGATGTGTGTGCCTGATAGTGACAGGTCCCGTCAGCAGCTGCTAACACACTCACGCAAGCACACACGCACTCACACGTGGTTCCAGCCATCAGGCACACTGCCGGCTGGCTGCCTCGCATGCACACTGACACACATTAACAGGGGAGGGCAGCCTGTCTGACACACACGCGCCTAATTAGTCATTCGCATGCAGGTACATATTATCTTTTGTCTTTAAAATGTATGAAAGCTCAATCAATGGACGTGGTAAAATGACGTCAACACATTATTGTTATGTTACTAAGTTACTTGAATAGTTGATTCATAACATTCAAGATGTATTCAGTTTTTTTCCACCGTAAAGACAGGTGCATCTGCATTTTTGTCAGCTCATCGTGGGCTGAACATTGAACACAGTCTAAATGGAAAAATGATGTCAGCGCTAAAATTCACCTCCTGAAAGCTCATTAGTGAGTTAATATGTTTTATATCATATTATTTCCTCATTGTCTGAGAAGTAAGCCATGGAGAGGCTCATCCTTGTGATATTGTCAAAGGTTCTGGCGGGCATAAGTAAAGATGTCCACATAAATTTTCGTGCCAAATGATCGCCGTTTTTTGAAATTATTAGTTAGCAATGTTACAGTATATACAGTACAATGATTTTGAACAGAGACATTTTGTCTGGTTCCTTCCCTGATTACATTGGTGATTAGAAAGGGCGTTTTCAGATGAGTTCATTTACTGATTTTCTGATTTCTCCCAAAAAAAAAAGAAAAAAAGAAAACGCAAGCAAGTATCATTTTCCCGATTTAAAAAAATAAAACATAAAAAGAGTTTGTGAGTGAAAAGTTGGCTTTGCTGGCCGGATGCAGAGTTTAGATTTTTTAAAATAAATTAATTAATTAAATTGAAAACATAATAATACAATAAAATAAAACAAAGGGACAAACGAATGAGCCAGAAAAAGCTTAAATGAGATGGAACATGGGATTGTTGTTAACTCTATCAAGTGGAGTAATTCTACGCATGTGCTAGTCTGCTAGTTAAGCAAATGCTGAGCTGAAATGCCAAAAGAAAAATAAAAACAGAACTATAAGCACATTTGCAAAATAGCAATGCGTGCTTGCTTGCTTGCTGTGATGTAATTCCATCGTCTCATAACTGCTTTTCGGTCCATGATCGCTCATCTTTCAGCTTTTTGCATAAAAAGTCCAGTAAAGTATTTCCGAGCTTCTAAGTGCTTCAGTTCAAGAAATCCTCCATCCCGTGGATCTCCATTGTTCTTCGCTTACGTCTGCGTGTGTTGAGTGATGGTTGCTGCCGTGACATCATTACTACATCAGTGCTTATCAGTCCACGGTCAGGCCTTGAATATTCTTGCAGAAAAAGTTCAATATTTCAGAAGCCACAAGCATTTTGACTGAAATAATAGCTCACAAGTGCTAAACAAACATCTGTTAAGTAATGTCAAAAATGTAAATAAATAAATACATTTTTAAGTAACTATTAATTGCCCTCCGCTCATGAATTGCAAGTATATTCTGATACACTGAGAAGACGAATTTTAAAAACTAGTTTATAAAATCTCATCATAGCATATCATAGTAATGGCAAGATTCCATACAATCACGATGCTCTGTGAACAGAAAATGGATAACATTGGTGCAATCTGATGAATCTTTTTGCAAAAATACGACCGAACTGCCTTGTGTGAAAATGTTAGACAACGACATTGGAATGGAGGAAAAGGATAGATGCGTGAAGTTAAACACTAACTTATTATATGGCTGCCGTGACTGTAAACGAGTTCCAGGAAGTCAGCTACTGTGTTGACGTGATGTCGAGCGATAAGAGCGACTTGGGGAAGCAGCCCGAGAGTTCACAACGTGTGCAGGTGCACAACTAGTTTGCGCATATCTTGGTCTACCTGTTATCTATTCAGGGATTAAGAGAGAGATAATGCATGGTTGACTTTTTGAGCCTCCAACCTAAAATTGACCCCGCAACTTTCTTAAAGCTTAATAAAAAAGTTTAGCTTTAACGTAGCTTATTTGTAGTCATTTGATTTGTAGTAATAAAATGCACTGTTCATGATCACCTGCCATCAAGCTTGTGGAGCAGCTGCTGAACAGTAACAAAAGCGTTCAGAAACATTAACATCTTATGAGTCTGAAGGCATGACGAAGCTAAGTGAAACTTCTTGTTTGTCCTCGAGTCTAGCACATAGACAGACACGCTCCCCAGGACCTGCGGCCTTTCATGCACCTGCCTGGCGCGCTGCATCAGTCGCGTTTCAGCCATGACGCAATCTTCAACCAATCAAGTGTGGTGGGAAAGGTTAGGGAGCGTGGTGAGAACTCTCCTCCCATGTCTGCTCTGTCCTATCTGTGAACAGTGTTGCCTCAGGGAGGGGCTCGCCGCACCAGCCGCTTTCTGAATGAGGGCTCAACACCAGGTGAGTTACACGAGCCTCAAACACGCACGCACGCACAAGCACACGTCATTCATGACTGGCGTGCTGCTTTATATTTTGGCAGGAAGAAACAAAACAGACGAGTGTGGGAACTTTTTTGCTGTTCCTTTTTTCTTCTTCCAAGAGTCTTTATCAGTATTAACTCTGCTTACACAGGTATTTGTGCACCTGTGGCACTGGATTAGTGGATCACGTTCTCCATTGTGTGCAAAAATACATTTTAAAAAGAGCACTGTGAGCTATTTTATCAGTGCGTTCTCCATTGCCGAAGCTGAATCACATTTCAGTGCACTATTTTGAAGACAGGGTACGGGTTCACATGACCAGAACATGTACAACAGTGCCTCCCTCAGTACATTTAAGCCCATACAGAAACAGTGACTCAAGGCGGTTGAATTTACAATTCAACAACTTTGCACAATGCAGCTTTGCTACTGGTTAGACACGCTGTGATAAATGAAAAAGAACTGTATTAGAGGGCTTGAAAGGTTTTGGCAAAACAGGGCTATTGAAAGAGCAGGCGGTGTTGCCTTGCTTGTGAATTCTTCTTTTGAAGGCAAATTGATTGATGTTATGAAAATCTACTCATCTACTGTGCTATTGTCTGGTGGGGAAGCAGCATCAGTGCCAGGGACACAAAAAGGATTGATAAACTCATTAAGACGGCTGGGGACATCATGGGACTGAAGATGGACACATTTGAATCAGTGACTACGTTTACATGCGGGCAATAACCCTTTTAAAACCCGAATATTGGCAATATTCGGGTTTTGAAAGGCCATGTAAACACGCGCAACAACTCTCTTATGCTCTTATTCGGGTTTATAGAAACCCGGATAAGAGCATATTCGGGTTTCTAAAAACCCGAATAAGTTTGTATGTTTATCTCCAGCTTGCAGTGTTCAACAATACACGTCCGTGTAGGAACATTAGATGACGCACACATAGTTCCGCTTCATCCAAACCAAGTAAGTCCGTACTTCTGGCGTGTACCGACAAGAACCGCACTTCTGGAGCGAGTAGGAAACCGACTACTTTATTTAGCGTGGTGAGTGACATGAATATAATCTTTTTTATTAACCGTTTGAAGTTAGAAGCGGAAATGACTTCTATTTCTGCCATGATGGTGTCCGTCCTTCACCGCCTTAAATCGGGTTATTCCAAGCGCCATGTATACGGGGGTAACTGTCAACTTGCGTATGTAAACATGTTTTTCCGATTGTTCCAGAAAACCAAATTCTGACCATAACCCAAATATTGCTTGCATGTAAACGTAGTCACTGATGGATGGACCAGAGATCACTCAGCAAACTTCTCTCTATATTGGACAATCTTTCTCATAAATAAATACCAGGTGTATTTCATTTTTAATCAGAGAAGTAAAGTATTGTATTTTCACGTAACTTGTGTTTTGTTTGTGATTTATCGCAAGACTGACTGAAAATAAACTATTCATTCATGATTATTATTATAACTTTATCAAAAAGCATCATTATTATTAATTATATATTTGGTTTTGTATACATGACTGCATTCTCCCATGCACGTCTTCTTTTTTGTGATCCTTTTTTTCAGTGAAAACTATTGCTTAGCAGCTAGAATGCCTTCCTACAGGATTTTGTCAGTACAAATAGTAAATGCTGTCTTTTGAATTACTGAGATGATCGTTGTTTGTTTCGTCAAATTAGATGTGGATACTACACAGTCACATACTTTTCACAGTTGCACTACAGTATTTATAGACAAGTTCTATGTATTTATTAGTTGGCTTGTGACACGGGAGATGCGTGGAAAAACAAAACCACTTTGTTGCCCTGATTAGGATCTTACAGATCTGTAATCAATCTTTGTTGGCGTGATGGTCAAACTTGCGTCAGATGATCGAGCAAAATGTGCGTCATTCAAGCAACAGTAGCTTATTGATGTCTCTGTTGGATGACTGGAGGCATCTGAGCGGCACATGTGCACATAATAAGCCGAAATATGATCATATTATTGTGCTTTTATCCGTCAACAATGCAGCAGGTTTGTGGGTTGTTTCAACCAGTGCTGTACAATAGTCTATTAGGCTAATAAACAGACAAGGCATACTGGTAAAGGTAGTCCTCTAGTTACGAACATCCGGCTTCCGAACATTTGCAGACACAAACAAGGGCTGACTGATGTCCATAAATGCCTTATTTCGCTCGCAAGTTAATATTTTTAAGTGCGCACCACATCATACATTACGGTACAGTACTGTACTATAGTTCCCCTCTCTGCGCCATTTGCACATTTTAACTACCTCTCTGTCCGGCGATGGGTTAGGGACGCACTCTTCATGCACCCAATATTGGCGCCACGGTGTGAGTACATTTCAGAGGCTCTCCTGAGCCGCGTTTCCACCGCAGGACGTTCGGGTATGGGGAGGAGAGTAGGGACTTTCACAGGAACCGTCCTCTCACCCGGCCCGCTTGTGGCTGCGTCTCCACTGCGGAGTACGACCCATTTGGCGACGTCGCGAGTTCCAATCGACACGTAAACACCGTGCGACGGTTTCTCTTGTGACGTCACCCAAGCACCGCGCGACGAAAATCACAACGAGGAAAGAGAAAAAGTGGTGGTCGCTGTTTTTCTCAGCTTTTTATTTTATGTACTTGCCGTGGATGGATGGTTTGAGTGAGAGGAGACGCCGTTTAAATGAAGAATTTGAAAAGACTGACTTGCAAGTCACACGAGTCGACACGTAATCGCCTTGCGGCGGTTTCTGTAACCCAAGCACGGCGCTGCAAAAATCAGAACAACGAGGAAAGAGAACAGCTTGTGGCGGTTGCCGTTTTTTCAGCTTTTTTTATGTACTTGGCGAGGATGGATGATTTGAGTGAGAGGAGTGAAAATACAAACGAACGAAAAGGATTATTAAGAGAATTGTTTTGGTGGAAGAGACTTAAGCCGAGAATGCATCATCGTCGCGCATGAAGGTAAGATCATTTTTTTATACTAAATAATTTTTAGCCAATCAGCACGAAAGCCCGATCGGGAGTTTATCGGGCCGACGGAGTACCTACCCTCGAGTAGGACCTCCGCTCGTCCCCGTAAGTTCTTGTAAATGTGGCCCAGTTGGGAAGGCTCCTGCAGTGGAGATGCGCACATACGGGGCTGGCCCCGTAAATTTACCCCGAAGTTCCTGCGGTGGAAACGGGAGGATGTTCATGAGAAATAGCCCTCAGGCGTCTTCATTATCGGCGTAGTAGCAAAACATGCAATATATCTTCATCTTCAAAATCACTTGATTCTGACTTGGCGGTCGCCATCTTGACTCATCATAAGTGCAAATCACATTCATGTGTACTTCACGGACAGTCGGAAGACATACTTTCCTGAGACCCAACAATGGCTTCCACTTCAGCAGCTTTACATGAACTCAACTCAACTCCTCCACCATCTACAGTATGTACAGTAAGCATGTTTATTTTGTTTTTATTTATTACATTGCACAGTGTAAAATTAAACTAAATTTACTGTGAGGAAAAGTGGTTCGGATATTGGATGGATGATGTAATTTGATTTATTTTTTTAATTTAATTTATGTACTGTATAGAAAGTATATAGCTTTTGCTTCTGCATACACCCTTTCGGTTGTATATTTATGTATGGAATTAGTTTTTTGTTTGTTTTGTTTATGACCATGTTGAATTTTTTATTTTACAATGAACCGAATATATATATATATATATATATATATATATATATATATCCTAAAAAAAAAAATAATGATTTTTTTTTTAATAATTTCATAACATTTTATTTTTAAACAAAATTTAATGTCATTCAACATACAAACAACTTCTCAGAATTGTGTTACCCTGCACCGCCTAGTTAGCAAGGTTTTGTAAGGCAATATAAACATGCGCAATAACCCGAATATGCTCTTTTTTCAAAAATGAGAAAAATGAGACCCCTGGGTCACCCCTTTCAAAATCCAAATTCTTGCGCATATAAACACATTCGGAATACCTTGATTGAACGGCACATTGTTTTTTGCTTTTGCTCTCTAATTTCTTCTTCATCTTCTTTTCTTCTTCTCCTTCGCTTATTTTAATTCGCAAGGAATTTTGGTCTTTGTAATAACGACTTGTATTTGCAGCTACGTCCCACTCGCAAAAGGAGCCTTGCTTGAATACATTGATTTCTCTGCTGCGTTTTCACGTTATTTTGTGTCTCTACGGCGAAAACACTATAGTTTGTGCCTATTATACAAGTATATAAGTCCGCGCTTCTGGCGTGTAACCCACCGGAAATACTCAATCCGGTGTAAACAAACATGACGCTCGCAGCAAAGAACCACACTACTTTATTTAGCGTGGTGCGTGACATAAATGTAATGTCTTTTATTGAACATACTAAGTTAAAATGACGTTATTTATTTAATTACGTTGTCCGCGTATTGCGATCCGAACGGGATATTCCAATTGAGCACAAGTGACCATGTAAACGAGATTAGCTCGGTCCGCCAGGCATGTAAGCGTGTTACCTCGATTGTTTCAGAAACCGAGATTCTTACCTTACCCTGAATATTAACTGCATGTAAACGTAATCAATGACGCGAAACCTCGTAAAAATACACAGACTGAACACGGACTGAAACAGGCTTGCATCCCTCTCATTCTGTGTATTTTTGCGAGGCTTCGCGTCATAAAGCACTCGGCGGACGGTAGGCATTGTCATCGACAGGAATTGATGATTAACGGAAGTACCCAGCTCTGTTTAAAAACAAGTCATATAAGTGCTTTATACTAGACGGGCCTGATGGACGTGGAAGAACATTCCCTCTTTCAACTGTGGCCCCTGCTGAGCTGCACATCCACTTGACTGCCCAATAAAAACAGCTATGAGACTGATGTTGGACTTCATTTAACACTGTATAGCCCTCACTCTTCCTCCTACTTAGGCCATTGTCATCTGCCAGGATGCTTCTTTGTTGATGGCTTCATGATGTCCATAAACCAAAACTCCAGATGACAGTGCATGGGCAGCTGTTTCCTTGGCAAACATTTGGTATATAATATCCCCCATATAGTTGTCTTAAGATCATTTTGTTGGCTGATGATGAACACTGCGACAATCTCCATTGATTTTATCTTCACCTATGTTTTGTTTTGTTTTTCATAATGAATACAAATCAACCGAATCGGTGGGAGCCCTGAGCTTAGTTTCCATCAAAATGACCAATCATTATAAACACATAATTGTATTTGGCTGGGGAAACCTGAGGAATACACTGGTTTCATTGTCTACTATCCAATTTTTGTGCACAAAACACATTTTTTTGGACAACATTCCTATTAAGTCTGTCTTGAGACCGAAGTGCCCCAGATGTACCAAAATGGATATTTTTCATGGGAGCGTGAAAAGGAAAAAAATGGGAATAAAATTCTGATATGCATGAACAGAATATGCCAATCACCTGACACACTCTATACACATGCACACATACAAAAATAACACTTGTGGTACATCAAATCGCTGATCAACAACTATGGTATAAATATTAGACATTAATGGTGCATTGACCAATAAATACAGAAAACAACTGCTGATGGCGGCCAGTGAAGTAAAGCTTGAGTTTATCTGCATTTACGACAATGGTTGGGAGAAATCGATTAGAGGCCAATCGGTTACTGTATGTAATTAATATTTATTTATCATAATTTCAAGTAGACGTCTGCATTGTGTCTGTTGTGTTCAATAAAAGCTAAAACAATGATGATGGATGTTAAAATATATGTAAATTGACAATGGGCATTTAGATCCGCGGTGTCATATCAGGCTGAGTGAGGGGCAAGTGAACACTGGAAGATTATTCACAAACAAGTGTCAAGTGTAGCTAACCCCAACAACTTCATCCCACATGCTGCTTGGCTAGGGAAGTCTCCAATGATGGGAGGAAGTAAAGCCACAACTAGCATCATTTGAACACAGCTCAGTTATACAGGCCAAGTAAGAAGGTCTTTTATTAGCAAGTGATTCCCTGAAGCAGCTACTGATCTTCATGTCCGCATGTTATGTTTGCAACTTCCTCTCACCAAGCTGTTGTAAACACAAAAGCCCTGGCAGCAGCAGCCCTGGAGACACACATGACTTATTTCTCCTTGCTAAGTGTGATGCTTACAAATGTCACTGTGCCATTTATTGCGATTTTCCTCTCCTTTTGTTCCTCTCCTTACAGCTGGCACAAAGACGTGTTTGCTTAGCTTCTCACGACAGAGTAAGCACTTCAAGACGTGCAAATATGTTCATGCAAGGTCAACGCTACCGAAGGGAACTGTGTGGGCCGTCTGTTGGTGTTCTGCAGCGATGAATGGCCAATAACGATAATGCTGATTCTGAAACACTCTTGACTGAGTCTTTCCTTTGCTGTCAATGACTAACTAAAGCACGGGTGCCCAAACTTTTTTGCTTTGAGGGCTGCATACAGAATAATCGAAGGATGCCAGGGCCACTTTGAAATTGTCTGACTTTGATTGACTTGTTATGTTAATAATTATGTACTATAGTTATTTTTGTGAGTTTGGGGTTCTTTTTATTATTTATTTTTAACTCTTTCACTCCCAGCCATTTTCACTAAAACAATCCTATTCACTCCCGGCTGTTTTACTGGTTTTTGACTGATTTTGCAAGGCCCACAGAATATTGTGATCTATTGTTATAAAAACATGTTATAAAAACCTACCAAGAGAAAGATAAGAGTCTCTTCTTTCATCAGAAAAAAAAGTACATTTCTATCCATTTCCATTTTGCAGCAATTACCATTAGAATATAGCTACGGTTCATCATTATTCACGAATCTATTTGGAATTCTGAGTAATTGAGGGTTTTTTCAACATGGTCCTGGTTCATTTCCTATGCTCTGCTCCCACCTGCTGGCCGTTTGTGTAATAAATACCATTTCTTCAACCGTTCTTTGCAGTTGAGAGGCTGCATCAAAGCCTTCTGTATGCTCTAGCATTTTTTTTATTTTTTTACGCATAAATACGTCTTTGGGACACTTAAAACATTTAAAATATAACATATTTATACGTTTTTGGGAGCAAATTAGTTAATGATTTTGGGGTGGTCCTCGCCACTGTATCGCACTAGAATAGATCCGCTGCAGCCCTGAGCCAATCTCCACATTCAGAATCAAAGAAAGAGTAATCGACAATTTTTAAAAGCAGTGTTTA
Source organism: Vanacampus margaritifer (assembly GCF_051991255.1). Classification (NCBI taxonomy): domain Eukaryota; kingdom Metazoa; phylum Chordata; class Actinopteri; order Syngnathiformes; family Syngnathidae; genus Vanacampus; species Vanacampus margaritifer. The sequence continues at coordinate 29,130,610 of NC_135432.1, read as the reverse complement.
CTTGAGTGTCCTAGTTAATTATTAATGTGGTATGTTCACAAATCAGATCTTGACACAGACAGCAGAACATGGAGGAAAACATGTTTTGCTTCTGGAACTGGAATATCTAACTTAATTAATTTAATTAGAAAGTGAAATGTTTCTATTTTAGTTTTAAATAGTTTCTTTGGATACCCAAAAAGTCATTTTTTGTATATGTTGAGTGCCACTAGAAAATGGACGGCGGGCCACAAATGGCCCCCGAGCTGTAGTTTGGACACCACTGAATTAAATGATCTATGTTTAAATATGGCAGAAGCATTAATAATATTTTGTTTAACTCACCAATGAGAGAAGTGTGTCAACTTGCAACAATGTGTGAGAAACACACTTGCTTTGTGTTTGTGCCCTTGTGTGCAAAAAATTCCATTAGCACATTTAGCAGTGATACAACTTACAACTAGGTCATACGAGCATTCGACTATTTGAGATTTATTAAGCGACACTACAAGTGAGTACTAACATTAATATTTCCTCCCTCTGTGCCAATGAAGGAAGTGACCTGTTGTCATAGCACAACAGCCTGCCACCTAATAAAGTTTGGGAGGGAAAAAAGGGAACAAGAAAGCAGGGTGGAGCGGAGGAGAAAGCATCAAGGGCCAAGGTGTAAAAACAGTCAGGGAGAGCTGCTTTATGGCTTTGTGTTAATTCAGGCCATTTTGAAAAGGATCACATATTCCTCGAAAGCTGAAAGAGACAGGACAGAACAGAAAGCAAAGGGAAGGGGGGTCCACCTCTGTAAAATAGCGTGTCTTTCTATCTCCTTACCACAAGACAGACAGAAGTGACTTGTTTTGAAAGGTGAATGTCATTATTTGTTAGGCGTTGCCATTTCAGAAGTGTGTGTGTGCGTGTGTGTGTGTGTGTGTGTGTGTGTGTGTGTGCGTGTGTGTGTGTGCGTGTGTGTGTGTGTGTGTGTGTGTGTGTGTGTGTGTGTGTGCGTGTGTGTGTGTGTGTGTGTGTGTGTGGTTGGAAGCAAATTTTTCAGTTCTTACACACCCCTGGTAAGATGCCAGGTCTGTGTGAAATTTTAAAAATGTGTTTGCGCCAAAACATACCTTTTAGGATCATGCCAAAAAGTTAATTGTTGGTTTCCTCAGCTCATGGTACCGTTTCCTGCATGCACTTGGGAGACTTTGTCTGTCTACCCAAGACCTCAAATTGTTTTTGAGAATTATACTGTAATACCTGACCCGTCGCCAGAGCCCAGGCTTAAGGGCATGAAATGCATGGGGGGGGGGGGGGGGGTCAAGTGCCATGGACAGCATTTACAGTAAATACAGTAAGTAGATGGCAACGCCGTTGTGTGTACGTTAATGTCGCAAAGTGAAGGTATTTGTAAAGATGCCTCGTTCACTTTCTCCTTGGAGATGTATCATCAAGCCATAACTCATTGGATTAATAAGGAAACATTACCTTTGATTATATTATCCCATTCTAACTCAATCTTGCTAATTATTTGCCGATTTAATGACAAATACATTTGCCACATCCAATATGGCGGATGTGCTGCCCTATCGCTTCGAACGGGCCACCCGGTGTCTGATGCAGAATTAAAAAGAAAAAAGGAATGAAAAATCCAACCTCATTTTAGATAACCAAACGATACATGGCTTCCGTGGTTTCTATTTTCAAGTGGCTCTTTAGTTGCAGACACGAATGTAGTGTGTCCTTCCTCACTTGCTGTACGCTGGTCGGAACTACGCACATGTTTTACAGGCATGTCTTGCCAAACAAAAAAACTTGCAGCTTCACTTTGAAAAATTACACTTGCACCCCAACATTGACGTATTTGTCGCGTATAAGCCAGCGTACCTAACATTATTTTCAGTCAGGCCGCGATGGCTGTTGCAGATAAGACACACCACTCTTTCTTCATATTTTTTATGCCTTATTGATAAACAACTCAACATTAGTATTTTAAAACACAAAATTAGCTACTATGAAAAATAGGTGAGGTTGGCAAATTGGCAAGGTGGATCACATGGGCCACATGGTGGTTGGTATATAAATACAATAAATACATACATAAACACACACACACATGATCATATATGCAATCAAGTCCTTGTGTTTATTTGCAACACATACTGTATTTCTAAGCTTAACATTTGCCACTTACTTCCACAGCTTGGCCATTCTGAAGTCAATCTATCTGTGGTCTTTGCCGTGTAAGCCTCCTGCTGGATGCTGAGTCCTAAGACAAAGCCCTGTTTACACTAATGGCCCACTAGGCTTTTTGTCCCTTTGCCACAGGAACAACTACCGTTGGGAGGACATCAATAGAATTTAACATTTTGACATTTTTCCTCAAGCACTCAAAACCAATATTGACCCAGCACCCCTGCCTGGTCGGCTTTAGTGCAAGACCTTGGCATACAAATCAAGCTGGTGCAACCAGAACCGCAGGCCACCAGTTGAAGGGTGAGGCCAACAATAGCCAACCCAGGATGGGGCTCTCCCACTGGGCAGGCAGTGTGACCACTGTGCCTGGTTTCAAGCTGGTCCACAGAAGCTCGAGGTATAAAAGAGCCCATGCTCTCCCGCCCGCTTTAATGATTACATCTGAGAGAGCCAATTGTGTGTGTACTCGCGACCCTGCTGCTGAGTGAGATGGACAAGCACAAGGGACAGTGGGGGCGCTCACATGTGCAGAACAACCCCATAGCGGGCAACTACTTCTCAAAGGCCGGATTACAATCAGTTAGAGCCTAATGAGTGGGAAGTTGGACTTGTAACCTGTTGCAGCAGGCTAGTTGTTTTGAATGCTCCCAGTCAGCACACACATCAATAACCTCGGAAATAGCTCGCCACTCAAGCGGCAAACAGCGGGAAGCGGCTGAGTCTTGCGTTTGTCGCCTTGCCGCAGTCGACCGTTGCGCCTCAGCTGTTGACAGGAATATAAGAGCATATTTCATACTAGGTTATGTGTATCTCTTTTATGTCTGGGGAGTTCTTCGTTGCATGGTGGATTACTAAGCTCACTTGTTTGGTGACCTAAAGATCATAAACAAAACATCTAGTGGTGATACATTATTAAGACTTAGGAAGGTTTACTTCACTACCAGATGGTGTGTGTGTGGGGGGGGGGGGGGGGGGGGGCTGTTCCGTTCCTATATTTTCTAATTAACTCATTCACTGCAATTGACGGCTACAGACGTAAAAAATTCATTTGAACTACATTAATTAGTTTCACAATTTTTTCCACTTTTGCTAACAAGAGTTTGAAAACCTTGAATTTTTTGACTGTGCATTTTGAACAGATATAAAATTTGTGATTTATCAATTAATTTTAATTTTAAAAATGTAATCGTCTGACGCCCCTAATTTTTTATAATGTGTTCTTTTTTTTAATTAGGGGCATCGGGCGATTACAATTTTTAATTGTAATTAATCACATGACTTCACTGGTTGACTCAATATTAATCACAAATTTGATATCTGTTCTAAATGTACAATGCATTTTTTTCTAGGTTTTCATACTCTTGTTAACAAAAGTGGGGGGAAAAAAGTTAAACTAATAGTTCAAATTCATTTTTGACGTCTACAGTCGTCAATGGCAGTGAATGAGTTAATATGGAAAAGCCATTTGCCTGTTAACTCTGCTTACAAAAAAAAATTAAGCCGTTTCTTATTTTTGTCCGTTGTCATTGTGATCTCATAAAAAGTCATCAGTTGCAGACTTACAGCCCAAATACTGGACTTTATTTTATTTATTTATTTATTTACTGAACAGTAGCCTGATAAGGAACATGTCAGTATGTTTTGTTGGACTTTATTATTATTATTTTTTAACAGTATTGTTGCTTTCATTCAACTTATGTTGTCATTGACTTTGTATTCATCAATAAATTTCAGCATTGTTCAATGAGTCTACACAGTGTCTATGGTATTCTCTCTAAGAATCCTTTCACCGTGACATTACGTGTAGCACAGGATGAAACATGACCGATCTGTGTTTACAATAACTATAAGAAGGACACTATTTTCCTCTCACAGGAAGGGCAGTGTGCAAGCACGTGTCGCAGCCCAGCAGGGGAGCTGGTCCACAGGCCGCTCTCACCTGCAAGACCCTCTCTGCAGGGCTGGGTTCTTTCAAGGCCCACGGCAGGAGAGCAAGAAGAGAAGGTGAAGCAGCAGGTGCAAAAGCAACAATCTGGCCTGAGGTGAGATTGGGAGGAGGGAAAGTTGTTGGGGGACAAGTGAAAGCAGAGGTCTTAACGGCTTTCCAATTGCCTAGAAAAGCTGTTTTTAATGATAAAAGGTTTTTTCTAACCCATAAATTGTACTTGCAAGTGGTTTGGGATAAGTGCGGTACTTTCAGTTATGAGTGTGCCTTTTAACTTGACTAAAAACAGTGGTTAATAATGCTCTAATGGTGCTAATTTGCAGGGGCTTTAGATACGTTTTTCTAAAAGCTACAAAGACACAAATTATGGCTATTTGTCAATTAAATGACTACACTTAATGGAGCCCAGGCCTTTTATTTATGTATGTATTTGTTTTTTAACAATAGAAACATATCTTGGCACAACCACCAAGCAAAAATGTTACAAAATGCCTCTATAAGGAAATAATCACAATATTGATTACATTTACTCACACATTTATTACTCAATGTGAAATCTGGACCTGTTTTGTCAAACAATAGGCCGATATACTGGTAGTTGCAGGAATTAAAGAAAGAAGCAGCACACGGAGATCATTTCCGGTGGTATACCTGGGGATCTCCCAAGCACACTAATATGCTGAATATTTTGTGTGCTTAAATTCAAATACAGTACATAACTCAAGTATAGTATCCCCAAAAATATTTACTTGCCTTACATTTCAGTATTTTATGGAAAAATGTAATTCCAGTCTGTCAGTATTCAAAACATTAAGAGTACTGTAATGTTTTGTTCATTAGATGTGAATGGCAAAATTTTTGTTTTGGTGCAACAGGTGCAGATAAGAAAACGGGAAAAAAAAGTTACAACATTAATAATGGATTCATACTCACGCACATACAAAATAAAAATAAAATCCAAATATATATATATATATATTTATTTTTTTTTTTTATTTTTTTTTTTAAATTTTTTTTAAAGTGAGAGAGAGCAATGATGATGACATGTCGAATCGGTAAAATTACCGAATGAACAATACTGAGCTCTCTCTCTCAAAAAAAAACAATAATTTAAAAAAAAAAGGATAATGGCGTTCACCACGGTATGTTTTGATTTTGATACGTAATCGCTTTAAAAAAAAATTCAGGCAATAAGATGCCAGAGATATTTGCATTTTTATTCTTTATACACAATGCCTAATCCAATACTGGAAAATTAGTTATTAGTGGTGGGTTCTTTTAAGTAGCCACAGATGCCCTGGGGCAGGCTGACGGAAGCATGGCTGCCAGTGTGCGCCTACGGCCCCTCCGACCACCACCAAACATTCGCACCTTTCAGACACCAGTGTGAATGGCACTGGAGGCAATGTGTGTGAAGTGTCTTGCCCAAGGACACAACGACACGACTTGGGAGAGAGCGGGGATCCAACAGCCAACCTTGAGCCACGGCCGCTAAATTGACATTACAGATAACTCAAACTTCTGTTCACCTCATTAAAAAAAACAAAAACATTGTTAATTGTTCTTGTTTTTATTTAAATCGATTTTGTGCCCCATAACAATGTGGCCAGTCAATGTGAGAGCTGCACTTTGAAGGAGAGGTCATATTAAAAAGACTTCCAGCGTTTAAATCTCTCTCGCCACATGCTCACTACTTCATTTTGCGATAGTTGTGGGAACGCGCTCCAGCCCCAGCTGATGGTTGTAATATATGTTGCTGTTATGCGAGCAGTTGGGTACCAGCGCTCACCACTGTGCTGGAACCCTTTTAATCAAACAGAACCCACTGTGAAATCCCGACTCCCCACCTACCAAAAGCAAGCGTTTCTCCTCAGCAACCCCAAAGTGGCAGCGAGTATTTTGCGACAGCTTCTACTATAATGTACCCACTGACGGCGCTGGCCTCTGTGCCCTCTTCTCAAGTTATATTAGAGCACAGCTGGAGGTCTGGTTGAGCTATGGAGAAGGATGGAGGATGGTGGTTCTCAATACAATCTGGCATTTTCTCATGCCTTGAGTGGGGGGTGGACTTTGCATGCATTCCATGCTCTGTGCCGCTTCATTCAAATTGTTATTTACTCAAATATATGGTCTGGGTTGACCCTCTTGTCCCAGTTTCATCCGTCATAACATTTGACGTAGCCATGGTGATTCAAATGTTCTTTTATTAACTATTAATCCCAGTTGTCTTGAGGTGAAAGGCGTTGTACACACCGGACTGATAACCTGTCAATCACGGGATACAACAAAACATAGATCCACAGATAACCATTTACACTCACATTCAAACATATGGCCAATTTGAGTCTTCTGCATAACATGTTTTACAAAAATGGAAAGAAAAAACAGAAGAAGATATCGTTGGCTACGATGCGACCCGGGATTCTAGTTATGGTAAGCCATTTTAAAGTAAAATGAAAATTCATAGTTAGAAGCAGAAGTTTCAATTCCAACGGGAACTCATTCACCGCCATCAACACAATAAGGGAATGGTGATTTTTAGGGCTGGGTATCGAATTAAATTTCCTCAATTGATTCGGTTTAAATTCACAAGAGTTCAGTTTGATTTGATTTAGATTTTTTTTCGATTCGATTCGACTCACATCAGTTCAATCCGATATTGATTCATTACGGAACATCAATCTTCTTAAATATCAAAGATATTTATGCAAACATTAAATTCCTAATTTAATTTTGCAGAGGCAGTAACTGATTTAATGATTTATTCATTAATGAAAATAACACGTGCTATAATCACTTAAATGTTACACAAACATTTACATTAACATATATAAAATGAAAATGTTTTCATAATTCTAATTCAATAATTGTAAAGATAAATTTAAAAAATCTGATTTGTCATAAAGTACAATTAGTTAGGTCTTTCATAATTGTAAGAAAATACTTTTAAATTCACGTGAACAGTACATTTCAAGAAAACAAGATACAAAAAATGGGGCTTTTAAAATTCTATTTTCTTGTTAATTTATGGGGGGAAAAGAGATATTAAAATAATGGATTCATGGTTTTGTGATTCAACATCACGCTCGAAAAGGAAAATCTATTCGATATCGATTATTCGATTTTTTAAAACCCAGCTCTAGTGATTTTTTATGCCAATCCAAGCTCCACTGTTTTTTGGTCTCGGTTTTTGTGAAATAGATTTCCCCCAAAAATGTGACTTACAATCTGAAACGTGTGGGGGGTTTTCCTACATAATACATTGACTGTTGTGACTTCTACTGTACTTGTACTCCGGAGTGATTTATAATCTGTAAAAGTAAAAAAGTCAACGAAAGTGTATAAAAATTTTATTTTTTTGGGGGGGGGCTCGATTGGGTCGACAATTTTTGTGTAACATGTCTTGTCTTTTGTTTTGGATTCATGACTTAATTTTGCTCTGTGAGTTGATGAAAATTGTGTTGACTCTTTGTTTTTGTGAAATAAGGACGTAGGCTTGATAAGTTGGGGCTTCACCCATTGCATTTTCGGTTGGCTTTGTTTTCATGTACAATTCTGTAATAAATGTTTATTTGATGGAAGCTAATCAAATAAAAATGTCTCAATCAATACGTTGCAAAATGTTAAGTTCAGATCTGGCATGCACTGTCTGGCTTGACTACACTCACTTTGCATATTCCAACAGCCCCGCTACAAGGGCTGATTATTGTGCAGAGTGAAAAGGTCGGAGGCCTGAGAGGTTTTAGGCGCTGACGACATCGGTAATGACGACCTCTGACCGTTTGCTTTTCGTTGGGCCTCATTAAACAAGAATGAACACATCAACCAATGCTACTTAACAGCCTTTCTGTTATGGCAACCAACAAGCAAATAAGTTCCAACTTGCCTCTTTTCTTTGGCTCCCCATTTGGCCTATAGCATCACACAAGTGAAGAGTCTCTTTCCTGGAGTGCTGCACTCCCCGAGAGCTCGACGAGCACTCGTCACGGTGCGAGCGTATTGTTGCGTGACTGCTTTGGCCCCCGTGCAAATTCTTCCACACTCACAGAGGCCAGCACCGACTGCGTGGTCGTGTTAATTTAGTTGCCTTTCAACGCGTCTGGACGTCCAAGGAAAAGGAGTTAAAACCATCTGTCAGCACGAGAATGTCGCATTCAGCCGGATAGCGACGTGTCATTAACAAATGTGGCGCCACAATCAGCTAACTTGCAGTTTACCTCACCATTGAGCCACTATAGTCTTGATAAACCACTGCAAGTGTTTTCGTAGTGAATGTTTGTGCCCCTGTACAGTCATTCTGACCAGCAGATGCAGACGACGCCTACACCCACCAAACGGATGAGTCACACCAAGAGGGCAACCAGGGTACAAAACAGGAAGGCAGTCATTGAACTGAACGGTTTGTGACAAAGTTTCAACGTTATGTACTGAAAGAGGAGGTCGTATCTGGGAAATGATCCCAGTGCAGACACAATCAGACTAGTATACTTTTCTGGTCTCAATTGGACCTAATAAAACCACTTGAGATCAAGAAATTAAGAGCATCTGCACGATCAAATCACACCAATGGTGAAGTTGTATGAATAATTGTGCACTGTAATTCATTTGAGAAGAAACAAACACCTCTCAGTATGATATATGGCAGTCCTCATGTTATGTTATTACCTCTCTGGCAGTGTCAATTAAAATTGAGCGCTATTAATGGTGAGTTTCTTTGCCGACATGACAAAGCAGGTTTAGTGGGAACCCTGAGTCTGTTAACCCTGAAATGTTGGAAAGTCTGTGTTTTCCGTTTCAGAAAGGGAGGTGACTGAAACCAGAGAAAAAGATGTAACTCTTGCCTGTTTCATGAAAGGAGGTAACTTAAGCTCTCGGTCAGTTACCGTAGTGACAGACTCTATGAACCTAACCTCAAGTTTATCTCTGTCTCCGCCTCCTTTCTGCCACACATGACATCTGTTTCCTCATTCATTCAATCAGCTGGCGAGTTTTGACGTATTATAGTTCACAATAGGCCTATAATAAAAGTCCGCTTTTTTCATGAGCATGGCATGTTTTGACAAATGATCCCGTTGATAAAGGTACACGTATTAAGATTTCCAGTTTGAGAGAGGTAAAAAAAATAAATAAACGGGGAAAAAGAGGGCGGTGCCACCCTCTGTTTCCTTGTTACCATGGTGACTCGTTTTTTTATGGTGGTCGTTTATGCGCTTAACTCCAGGTGACGGTGCTCTGCGTTGAGCAAACAGCTGTCTTGGAACCAAAAACTCAGAGTTTCCTATCTCAGGGTAAGTCAACTCACAGTTCAGTGTTAGTCTCACAGTTTGTTGAACCTGCTTTGTGAAACGGACCCGTGATGAAGATGGCATCATAAAGTGTGTTGGAAGTGTGCGTGTGTTTCTCACAAAAAGTAACCGCAACATGACTGGCCGTTACACTTCCTATTGATCTCCATGTCCCTGATAACCCGGGTGACCCAGGCCCAAGGAAGGAAGCTCGTTTGCGGCAGAGAAATTGTCACTCCTTTGTTTTGAGATAACTTATTAACCTGTCAAGTCCACTAAGAGAAGAATGATTTGTCTCATGGCTCAACGTATGTTTAACCAAGAGTAAACAGGAGTACGTCTGCACAGAAGAATGGCGTTCATTCTCAAGGAAGAAAGTTTCATGTAAACATACCTTGGGTAAAACAATACAACTTCAACTTACTGAATTCTAGAGTCAATAACAGTTACTTGGTTACAGAAAAGGTTTGCACAAGAAAAACACTTCTAGGCCATGAATATAAAATGATCAAATTAACAAAAATACTAAATACAGAAAATATCAATCACAAATGGTCAGCGTGCACCTCAGGCTGAGGCGTGTGACACGGTGTCACGCATCTTCGGTGTGCCTTACAATCACTGCGACTGTTGCACTTCAAGGGAGGAAACGGGGAAAAATGGGCTGAATTGTTTTTACTGGTGTCAGGAGTCAGGCCGCCTCAAGGGCTAAAAATACTCTGGCAGCATGCAGCTAATGTGAAACGATGTGGTTGTGTGCCTAATGATGACGTGGAAGGAAGCAGCGGAGGCGGACAGATCGCCGGCTTCAGCACGTGGTGTGCGTGTGGTGCACAAGCCTCAACACAATGAAGCAATCTCTTCCTTCCAACGCAATCACAACCAGAAACAGTTATGCAAAACTCCAATGTGTAGTCATTTATCTATGTTAGGGGTGGGACTGAATTTATCACTTGACCTAAATTAATTGCATATTTCTGTGGAGTTTGAATGTTCCCCCTAAGGTTGCGTGGGTTTTCTTTGTGTATTCATCCCACATTCACAGAAAATGCTTCTTAGGTTCACTGAAGATACTAAACGGTCCTCGGATGTGAATGTGAGTGTAAATTTCAATATTTATATAGGCTATATAATATTTGACACAATTGTTATGTTTCGGTTTTGTAGGGGTTGGATTTAGTTTATTATGGGTATGTTTGTTGTTTTTGTCTGTGGTTGGTGTTTGTCATGTGTTCCTGATTTCTCCCCTTGTCTCGTTATGTCTGATCACGTCCACCTGTGTTTCTTCCCTTCGCAGTCTGTCTGACCAATCGGTGCCCTCAGCCTATTGTGTTCCCCAGGTGTGTCTCATTAGTGTCGGTGTATTTAGTCTGTTGTGTTTGTCTAGTCTGGGTTGGTTCATTGTCGTTTCGTCTTGCTAGTTTCTCGTCATGCCACTTGAGTTTGCTTTGTTTTAGGACTTTGTTGTTTTTGGTCGGCAAGTTATGCACCATCTTGTTTTTGTTTAATTAATAAAACACTTTTGTTTTGGACTTTACCTCGGCCTTCTTGCTCTGCCCCCAAACACACACTTTGGTCCAAAACCACAGCCAACCGTGACAACAATGCCATATGTTTTTCAATTCAATCAGATTTTAATTAACAAATATCTCATATTGTGTTTTCTATATGTCAACATTTTAACTCTTTCACTGCCACTGACGTTAAAAGACGTCAAGTAAAAACCTACGGAGGGCCGCCAATGACGTTAAAAGACGTCATCCAATTTATTTTTAATTTTTTTGAAACGGGTGGAGGAAAGCCTTCCCCAGCTGTGTTGAAAGTTTCAAGCAGGTCTAGTGAGCCTAATGACTATTTTTGGCCCCTAGATGGCAGCAATGACTCTCTTTTGACAAGATTGGGTAGGCGTCACCAGAAGACGTGAGGCGGGGCTAGAGTGTTGAGGGGACATTGGCTGAAGAAGCCATAATGGCGACCGGTTTGCAAGCAGCTCACGGTCGAGCCGTTTTTTTCAAAGACGAAAAGCATCGACCAACGCTATAAAGAGCACATTGATGACGACGATGATCATCATCGATGATGATGATGGTGACTCCGAGGTTGACGGCGAAGTTGGAAGCGTTGACGCGGCGGCTATGACGACGTCATAAAGGTTCACGGGCGAGCGATGCCAACACCGAAGAACGCTGAGCACAACCGAGCACGCTCAGCGCGACGTTCAATCGGACGACGAAGAGTGCCCGAGTCCAATGCATATTCGTCGGAGGAGTGTGTACAGTCTGCTACTTGCTATTCCCCGGAAAAAAAGGCCGTCTGCACGCGAAACGGACAATGGAAAGTGAAAGTAATCTGTTGTGCAAACCCTGCTCCCTCTCCTTGCACGCAGGAGAGCGTTACAAAAAGAAAAACTGTATTTGAAACATCCACATAATTGTAAATAGTACCACAGTTGCACACATTTGTAAATAGTTTGCGAAATTGTTTTGTCAAATTGTTACACAATGGAAATAAACGTATTTTGCAAACTAAAAACACTTTTTCATTGTTGGTGGTGGTGTATTACAGAAGTAAAGCACTATTTAGGTGTTTGTGGCATCATTCATGGACAAAAAGAAGTGTACAATTCACTAGAGTGCATGAAATAACATCGTTTCACAAAAAGCTCTTTTTCTCCGCTTTTTGTTTCAAAACAGAGCATTTCGGTGAAAGTAACCATTTTCTATTGTTGATTACTGAAGAACGGAATAAGGTAGAAACAAACTTTTTTTTTCTGATGAAAGATGAGATCTTTCATTTGGTAGTATGTGTGTTTCCATAGTCCAAACACAACATTTTCTGTGGACCTTGAAAGATCAGTCAAAATGCTTAAATCGGCTGGCACTGGCGACATCCCGTTTCTGAAAACGTCTGGCAGTGAAAGAGTTAATTCAATTCATTTAGACTTTTGGAGAACAATACAACTTTGTGCAGCTTTGACCTCTCTCCTCAGCTGCAGCCACAGGTGTTCAGGGTATTTTTGTAGATTAGTCCTGTGCCCAAGTCAAAGATAAATAGGGTCACTGTGAGATTAAGTGAGATCGACTAACTTTATCCATTAATAACATTCCCACGCTTCATAGTCTCACAAATATCTACGGCGTTGTTCATCTGGACCCAGCATATAAAATACCAGAGTAAAAGAGAAAGCGTTTGTGACTTATACAGAATTACTGTCCACTATACAGTATAGAATAGGGGCGGGTAAAGTCTGTCTCAAAGCCCACATACATTGTATAATATCATGATGTCACCTACATGGTGTAGATGACTTAATACCATTATACAGTGGATGTGGGGTAAGCTACACCAGTCTATCCTCTGGCCCACCAAGGAGTTACATTACAAACAGTCCTGGAATCTATCAATCACACATATGGACAATTTACAGTCTTTATTTAACCTACCATGAATATTTTTGGACGTGGGAGGAAGCTGGCGCATGTGAACAAGAGCCGAACCCCAAACTACAGAACCGTGAAGAAGACGCGCCTGACTTGTCTGCTATGTTGCCCTTTCAAAACAATGGTTATTAGGCGCCATCAAGTGGTTTATTGTGAGCTATGCACTAGGCATATGTAATAGAGTTTGATGAGTAAACAAGGTGTGGGGATATAAACTTCCACATTGTTCATGATGTGTTCGGGCAGGTTAATTGTTAGAGGAGTTAAACTCAAAGATGTGCGCCAGATGTGTTGCCAGTGTCGGTTGAGCTGAAGACAAAGATGCTTTTGTCTGCATACACCTGATCCAATTTTACCATTGTCAAGAGGCCTGCAGGCACATTTGGCAGCAGACCTGTTTAAACTGTTGACAGGAACCAATTATAAACAGTGACGAGTCAAACACCACCATCGAAATGCACAAGTACAAATAGTCTACTTTCTCATGCATTTTAAAAAATCCATGATACAGCGAGGCGCGATAAGTGAACCGCGCGAGGGAACACACATACATATATATATATATATATATATAGATATATATATATATATATATATATATATATATATATATATATATATAAACTTTTGATTGTATCTGTTTACTAGATACTGTTGAATAAACGCTGAATTGCTGTGCCTTACATGGTAGACAATTAGGGTTAAATATTCTGTGGCATTAGATCTTGAGCAGATTGCAATCTTAAATCCAAGAACTGACTAATAAGATTCTAATCCTGTTGATGGAAACAGAAGCCCACCCGTGTTAAAACGACCCACTGCCCCAGGTGCTGTGGCCACACAAGCCTCTGCTCGTACCCCTTAATGCAACTGGTGAAAGGAGTGGACCCTCTTGGGCACGCAGCCCAGTGTGGCTTGCCTAATTAGAAGGTCTGCTTTCTCATAAATATCTATGGTGATGGCAACTAGGCAAATAAAGGTTGTTGTTGCAGCCTGTGAAAGTGTTAGGCACTGTGACACAGGATATGGCAAAACACTGTCTTCATATTTAAGTCATTTATTTTCCGAAGTTGGCCATCCATGTAATTTCTGCCATCTGACAAGTGCAACAACAACAACAACAGCAGCATCATAATGCTGAGAACAATGTTTATTCATCCATTTAATAATTTGCCCTATTTATATAGCACCCATTACTTATAATAATTTAAAATCATTAATAAGAACAGTTAAAGGCAAAGCTTGGGATTTAATTATAACAGCAAGTTGTCCACCAAATTCAGTGCAGATATTTAAAAGGTTTCATTGACCCAAGGGAACCGATTGTGATGAATCAACACATGCTGCCGCAATTAAGGTGCATTAGGCATCAACTAAGTGCAGTTTAGCAGATAATAATAAGCCCAAGACAGATAAGTTATCTCTGTATCTTTTAGTGTCAATGACATTATGACAGCAAGGATGGGCCCCGTAATCACATTGTCCTCACTGATAGCTGTAAACAAAGGCTAAGCCACCCCAATGAGAAGCAGACCTGCCTCATGGTACACTTCGCAAGAGGGACCAAAAACCACAATCTTGCCTTTAGTCTGACAGATTGGATTTAATTAGCAAGTGTGTATTTGTGCACCTTGAGCTGAAAATAAATTGTAACAATTGAAAATGCTCATATTGGGTACAGTCAGTGACGATTTTGCATTATCAATATACTAATATCACTCGCATTTACAGAATGGCAATTAAATTTGAAAAAATGTATGTGCATTCATGATCTAGTAATTTACTGTATAGCTGTATGATCTAAGGTAACTGTTTCTGTTGCTGTTTGCGGTAGTTTGTGCCTTGCTCTAGGGCCCCATCGACAGTAAGCAGACTAGTATGGCTCATGTTTGTGACGCTCCCTCTAATTTGCTGGTTGTTATCTACTCTGTAGGGATGAGAAAAAATAATATAACTCGGATAAGTCAGCTACAAAAACAGGTCGACACAGAATCTACCTTGAAGATCTTGACACAACATAGTCAAACTCCCAATAAGTGTTTCACAGTCTATTACCACCTTCTACTGGTGGAATGTTGATACTGCAGTCAAGCTTTGGTGAGGTGACTGAGAATCAGCAGCATCTTGCCCAGCGACACACTCTCGTGAGCTCTGGCTCAGCCACAAGGTTAGTGTGGCGAATGTGTTGTTGTTGTTTTTTAACCCCCTCGATTTTTGATGCCCCCTAGCCCCATAAAATGTGTCTCAAGAGAATACGGCAGGCTATTTTGTTTCATTCATAGGCTAGCGACAAAAGCCATAGTAGTTGAAATAGTAAGTAGCAGTATAATTTTTCTTTTTTACATTAAACATTTATGTGTTTGTTTACCTGGGTGCTAACGACGCAAATAATACTCAACTCCTCGTCCCCTACTTTCCCACTTGACTCCCACTTCCACGCTCGACGTGTGAGTGGATTCGGACCCGGCGTCACTCCGTTATATCACACCCGTGATGTATCAGGTGACTGACACACAACTCCCATGACTCATAGCTGATGAGCGACTTGACTATGGTAAAACGCAAGACTGCGAGGTAGTAATGTTCTTGCACGTTGTTTGTGAGCTCTGTAATGATAAGACTATCAAGTTTGTAGGATAAACTCAAAGTTTATTTGAACATGAAAAATAATAAAAACAAAGCAAAAACAATAACAGAAATAAACATAAAACAACAAAATAAATTAAAATAGCTACAAAACAAGCAAAATTCAACAAAGCGCACCTAACAACGGTTTTCCATACTCAAAAGGAAGTGGGAAGAAGTCGCAAGATTTTTTTAAATCCCCTCCCTTCTCCATATTTTTTTTTAGTTTACATCAATGGTAAATAAATAGAAGTAATAGTAAATAGTAAATAGTTATTAATGAACTGATTGAACTTATGTAATTATTACCCCAATTTTCAACGCAGTAACTAAAATATGGCAGAATTGTGGAACAGTACAAAATGCAGAGCGAATTGTAATAAAGTATCCATTTGACTTTATTCAATACTGCAATGCTTTTTGATTATTTGGTATGTATGTGTTTAATGTGTGGCTTCCAACTAATTTTCTCATCTATTATGACACACAAAAATGTATTTTCTTGAACCTTGTCAATCTGCACCCCATCAATTTTAATTTGTATTTGTACATTTGTTCTGCAATTCCCAAACAACATGAATTTAGTTTTATGTACATTTAATGATAGTTTGTTTTGTTTCTGTCAAACCAGCGAGAGCTTTGCCTTTGGGCTCGGCTGCTTCTTTACCACAACGGACCGATACAGAGTCCGCGTCACTGCAGACGCTGCACCGATCCGCCTGCCGATCTCCCGCTCCAACCTACCCTCACTCGTGAACAAGACCCCAAGATACTTGACCTCCTCCACTTGGGGCAGGATCTCATCCCCGACCCGGAGAGGGCAGTCCACCCTTTTCCGACTGAGGACCATGGTCTCGGATTTGGAGGTGCTGATTTTCATCCCAACCGCTTCACACTCGGCTGCGAACCGCTCCAACGAGAGTTGGAGATCACGGCTTGAAGAAGCCAACAGCAACACATCATCTGCAAAAAGCAGAGATGCAATGTTGAGGCCACCAAACCGGACCCCCTCAACGCCTCGGCTGCACCTAGAAATTCTGTCCATAAAAGTTATGAACAGAATCGGTGACAAAGGGCAACTTTAGCGGAGTCCAACCCTCACTGGAAACAAATTCGACTTACTACTCTGACATCAGTCGTACAGGGACCGAACAGCTCGTATCAGGGGGCTCGGTACCCCGTACTCCCGAAGCAACCCCCACAGAACTCCCCGAGAGACACGGTCAAACGCCTTCTCCAAGTCCACAAAGCACATGTGGACTGGTTGGGCGAACTCCCATGCACCCTCCAGGACCCTGCCAAGGGTGTAGAGCTGGTCCACTGTTCCACTGCCGGGACGAGAACCACACTGCTCCTCCTGAATCTGAGATTCGACTTCCCAACGGACCCTCCTCTCCAGCACCCCTGAATAGACCTCACCAGGGAGGCTGAGGAGTGTGATCCCTCTATAGTTGGAACAACACCCTCCACCCCGGTCTGCCAATTCCAAAGGCACTGTCCCCGGTGGGGTTCCATTCAATTTAATGAACACCCTGCAATTGATGCCCACGTAGTCAGAAGGAACATGGCGCAAATCCTGTACAACAAGTTAAGCAACTTACCAGTTTGGTGTATTTTTAAAGTTGTGAAACGTTACTTTAAATAGACGGTACTGCTCTGTTGAAGATGCAGGCATGACGTGCATTACGTGATCAGAAGCATCGTTCTATATTTGTCAAATCATGAGGCTTGTTGTGACGCGTGCAAAAAGGACGCCTCCCCCCCTCAAGAAATACAACATGGTACCCGACAAACTGCAGACCCGTGGACCTGCAGAACCTCTTAAAGATCCTAGTGAGTCAGGTAGGAAACGGGCACACTTGATGCTGGATTGGACTATTTAACCTTTATTTGACAAGACTAGTTCCACCGAGAGACCTGACAAGCAATGGCAGCAATCATTTTCATTGGTTCTCTTTATTTTCTTGGATGCATTGCTCTCAATGACACATTGCATTATAGTCTTGCTGCATGATTAAAATAGACCATTTCCTGTGTACCACAAGCGGTATAGAGAATGGATGGATGGACATTCTTTTTAAGTTGTGTTTTCACATCCATCAAGTTAGATAGATAGATCATAAAAAAAAACCATCTTGTCTTGAAGTGCTTATAAGGGCCTTAAAATTATTGCGGTGTTATTCTCTTTTCAGGTTGCATCGAGTCCCCCAAGTTTAAATGGAGGACTTGGAGTTCAGCGTGGAGATCTGCGACCGCGACGGGCAATGTTTTTTTGAGATGTGTGAGGAGTGTGACTTGCGTCCTCCCTCGCTGGCAACAGCAGACGACTCTGGACTGAGTGATTGTAATCACACAAAGTCCACATTAGTAGAAAGTGCCCAGAAAGTCCATCTGACCGGACCCTACTCAGAGGCCGACTGCAAGGGCTTGGATGTGGAGGCCCATTTTGGTGAACTAGCCACCGGTGGAATGGAGAGCATCCTGTCAGGCAGCGAGGAAGATATTCACCTACAATCGGTTAATATGTTCTTTGAAGGGATGACAAACCAGAAAAATGTTGGAAAAAGCAAAGGGTTGAAGCAGAAAAATGAACTGTGCAGCAATGGAATTGAAGCCAGCCCGAAGCTGCCAGCCAGAGATGAAACAATAGTTGTCAAAGAGAACAACCTTGACAAAATGGACAACAGAGAAAAAGTCGAGCCTGTTTCTTATACTTTTTATGACCCTCCAACCTGCAGCTCACAGTTTAAGACTGACAAGTCAACTCGTACTGAGTCATCCATTAGAGTCTGCACTGGGACCAGATCAAATGAGACAACTCTTCGTGAACCTGATGACTTGTTCAACCTTCATAAGTCACAATGGGGCACAGTCAGCACAAAAGAAGTTCTTAGCCCAGCATCACCACTGACCTCCATGAAAAGGAGTAGAAGGAAGAAGAGATGGCACAGCATGGAGTCAACCCAGAGTAGACATGAGATGTGGAATGATGAAGAGCAGAATTTGTCTCCATTTTATGGTGATGTAAAGATAACATATTCAAACGAGTCACAAAAGACTAATGTATTAGTCACAACCATGGTCCCATCTGGAGGTCCATGTCAACCTGACAGCAAGTGCAGACGTAGAGATGGTGAACAAAATGATGAATTAATGTGTCCCCAGTGCTTTAATCATTCAAGCTGTGGAGATCAATTCAATCTAGTCAAGGCAGCTACTGAGAGAGCAGACTGGAATGATGATGATGATGATGATGATGGGGATGATGATGTGGATGGTGGCCAAGGTGACACCCTATCTGCTACTAAGTCTGTCCTGGCTACAGAGGTCTTACATTCTGGCAGAGACAAGCACACGGGCTGCCAAAGACAGGCTGAACCCCAGCAACAGCTTGAGATGGAAGCTGACAATCTGTACCAAAATAGCCATGACTTTTTGTTCATATCTTACGCACAGAAGTCAACCTTTCCCATCACAGACCTCCAGAAGTGCGAAACCACTGTCTCTCCAGTAGATGACATGGTAACCAAAGTGACCTGTTCTGAATTAACAGCCAACTTTATGGAAATATCAGATCATAAAATGTGCCATTTAGAAAACTCTTTAGCGCTTATGGAAACAAAACATCACGTGGAATGTAAAAATTGTGATGATGAAGACTGTAAGATTAACAATTTTGTTAGTCCGTTTTCAGATAATGGTAAGAGGGAAACAAATCCAGAGTTGTCCAAGTTTGAAGGCACAAGGTCAGCATTGACACTGTCTAATAAAGATATCACTGGCCCATATTCATGTCCCAGTCTTGCAGACCCAGCTAACAGATGTGCCGCAATCATGGCCTCGCATGAGGAAGGAGCTCATGACACGGGGCAAATGATTAGATATTTCAAGGCTGGAGATGACGGCGCCATCTCAACATCATGTGAGCCTGAATTCGTGCCAGATCCAAAACATCCAGTTTTTGTCTTGTCTTCTTTTTGGAGTGAGATGGAGAAGCTGACAATTAATGACATAATGGGTCTAAGGAAGACAAAAAAGGAGACAGATGAGAGCAATCGCAGTTTTTCCTCTCAGTCTGTTGACTCAAAGCCACTGCCAGCTGGTGAGGCCACTTATGGCCGTTTTGAAGCCATTCAGTCAAATCCTGGTTCCACTTCTTCAAAGTGTGTCCTGTTGTGGGATAGTGAGCCTGTTGATATGTATCCCGACAAAGCAGAGGTGACATCTTTCAATGGCTCTCCGAGACATGGAAGCCCACCTAAGGGATTCCGAAAGATATCGAAAAATGCCAGCGTACACAATCTTCGAGCTCTGGACTCTCTTGAACCGCACAGCAAAGCAAAGAAAGGACAAATTTTGCAAACTTTAGAAGAAATAGATAAACACAGTTTAGCTTCAACACACTGCTATAGTTTCTCTCTTTCTGATATGTTTCAGTTCCTCCTTAGTGGAAAACAACAAATCCACAGCCGATCAATGAAAGATGACATCATCAACTTCACTATGGATGGAAATTCAGTCCCCGAAACGTACGACCATTTCTTTGCAGAGTTTGGTATAGAAAATTTCTTCTACCCTTTCGTTAAAGAAGAGGACAACAAAAAGTCATTTCCAGCCACCTCTGCACGGACGAATCTGCACTTGCCAGAAGCCTATGACTATTTCTTTGCATCCTCTTCTTCCGACGATTCTGCAGAGGAAGAGGAGGATGAAAGTTGCAGTCCGATGAGGGTGGTAAGCAGGCTTAGCCAAAAATCAAATGCCACTCAAACCTTTACGGACAATTATGAGAATTTCTTATGTGACAGTGACATGCGAGAGAATTTCTTTTGGACAGCAACATTCTCCTTCAGGAATTGTCATCTCACTGGAGGTGCAGTCCGAAACAAGAGGTCAATTCCGTCATCATTTGTACATGTGGGGCAAAATGTGCAAAATGCACCTCCTCTCCGTGATTTACGACATATGGACCTTCCTGATCTGCTCAGCCAACAAAGGGAAAACAGGATCACCAGACAGATACTGAAACAACCACTCGGATATGAAGACTTTCAAAGAGCTGTTCCAAATCCAAGTAAGAAGTAGTGAACATTTTGGAGATGCATGTATTTAATCAGGTCATCGTGTGACTTGACAGGAAGTGCCAACATATTAGAGGGCTCTAATGCTCAGCTGTTGTTGTACATTTGCCAATAATGGTGTTCATGTCGTCACTGGCCTCCACTGTGGAAAACCTTCTCACTTTGTTTACAGGGACTGATATTTCCCTGCTGCCTCTCAGACAATCAGATATGTGTTTGGTCTGTATTGCATTCTCTTCCTGGGTGCTGAAGACAGCAAATCCCCAAGTTGGAGACATGTGGAAGGCTGGTATGTATGTCAGCATGTAAGATAAGTGTCAAACATAACAGCAGATTTAAAAAATGTAAATTAAAAATTTAAAAAGAAGAAGAATTTACAACCGGAGTTTGGATTTGTCTATTTAGTTTTTAGTTAACCAATTTATACATTTTTAAGAACCACAATTACCTTGATGTGTTACTTACTTATATGAAACATTTCTATATAGCCTACCAGTACAAGATAATCAACCTGAAATTTAAGAGCGACAAAAAGAAAGAACACTACCCAAGAACTACCCGTGTAATTATTGAAGTCCAGGTAAAATGATTTCAGTCATGTGCTGACTTGCTTATCATTTGTCTTTTCAAACAGTTCTGTTGGCAAATGTAAGTGCTCTGTCAGCCATTCGATACCTACGGAGGCACGTCAAGGTGGAGGTGGCAGCCGATCAGAAGAAAGAGCATTTTGCCCTGCTCGGTGGTACTTGATGTTTCTAAATAAGTCAGCACTTATATCAGGTAATTCCTGCTTCCCTACTGACCTTTTACTAAAACCCACTCTCCTTTGTTATTGTTGCTGTATGTCAAGATTTCGCCATGGCACATCCACATTAACTGTCTGTACAGCCAGGAGAAATATTAGCCAATTTTTGGGAAATGTAAGCAAGTAGAAATAGCAGACAAACACTTTAAAGCTTTCTTTCACTATATCACACTGAGACAAGAAAATAATGCAAAAGTTGATGGAAGCCAATTTATAGAGAGTAGAAGGGAACAACAACTTTCCCTGAAAATTTAGAGGACAAGTATATCAACACTGTTCCTGTAAATCTGGTTAGTATTTCAATTATTCAAAAGCAAAAATAAATTCTTATACAACTGTTGTCACCAGAAGCAACTAGCTAGCATCATTAGTTTAGCTGACTAAGCTCGCTAGCACCAATGATAGCAATTTGGCCTCATTTTAGAGAGAAGACATTGTGTGTATTTTGGTGAAGGAGCTAACAATAGCATACTACTATTTTACAGCTAATAAAATAGGTTTTTGGGGGGGGGGATTCAACTGATGACCACATAGTCTCCACTGGGGCCAGAAAACCTTTTCCTTAACAAATGTCCTGTATTCTGACCATGGTTCAAGATGCAGTTAAATGGTGAAATGACACTTTATCTCTCCTACCTGTACTCTTGCAGGCACTCCGAACAGGAATTCACCAGTGTCATAGGCTGTCAATCAAATTTCTGCATTCACCTGGCTTGGTGACGTCATGGGGAAACTATCCATTCAATTCAACTGTGGGAAGTCAGGCAGGGCTCCAGATGGCGGAGTGGTACCGTCACAAACCTTACAATGCAGGTTGGCGTGGGTTCGCTTCCCCACCTGGGAGCCCCTGATAGTACGTGCATGTGTTTCTGTGAGTGAATGGAGGGGGGAAAAAAGATGTGGGATGCCAGGCTCCACCACACATTTTGTGGCGTAGCCAAAGGTCAGTTTACATTGTACACCGCTCAAAAAAAGTAAAGGAAAAAAGTGTTCCCTCAATATTAGTTTTTTTTTTTTTTTTTTTTGCAGTAGGCCTACATATATACATAGCCTATACACTGCTCAAAATAATTAAGGGAACACTTTGTTCCTTTTTTCTTTTTGCAGTAAATAACAGCAAATGGGGCAGCACTGTGACTGGTTAGCACGTCTTCCTCCCAGTGTTGAGGACGTGTGAGATTGAGAACGGGCTTCGGCCTTCCTGGGTGGAGTTTGCAAGTTCTCCCCGTGCTTGTGTGGGTTTTCTCCGGGTACTCCGGTTTCCTCCTACATTCCAAAGACATGCGTGGCAGGTTAATTGAACACTCCAAATTGTCCATAGGTGTGACTGTGGATGGTTGTTCGTCTCTGTGTGCCCTGCGATTGGCTATATATATATATATATATATATATATATATATATATATATATACTTTTGATTGTATCTGTTTACTAGATACTGTTGAATAAAACGCATGAATATTACTTGTTGTATGTATTATTCTTGTTATGAAAACCTGTTCTGCTAGAAAAAAGATGGCAGATTTGGAATCAAGGCACACAAAAAAATCATTTACAAAAGTGTACTTCTCAGATGCCATTTTGCACTGCAGATTAAAAAATGTGTTAATGGGCTACCAAAAAAGACTAAACTAATGTTTTTGTTTTGTTTCTTGTCTTTGATGAACATTTTTTCTTTCTTTTTTTAACTTGTGGACATTTTTAAGAAACATTTTTTTAAGTTAAAGGACAGGACAGGCTGGGTGAAGGGTATCATGAGTGTACATGAGGCACTTAACTGTTGTAAAGTGTCTTGTTTGTTTCCGTTTACGTATATGGCATTTACAATGCCTAGATCTACAAAATGACTGCCAGGGCATATCCTGTTTTACGACCATGATGACATCATGACTAATTTATTCCCTGTGTTTATTATACACAAATTGTATTTACTGTACTGTTTTTTGAATATTGTTTCTTACTATCCAGTAGATTCTTGTAAGCTTGTGCTATTCAAGCACTAGAGGGCAGCATATGATCACGATACAGGCAGAAAAATAGTTGAGTGAGTCTATAGCTTGAAAAAGCACCTTATGCTGTTCCTTCATAATCTAACACTGTAAATGACAACGCAAAGCTAAAAATAAAAGGTAATTGTTTACTTATGTCTTGACAACTGTACAGAGTCGAATCGTTGCTGCTCTTCCTATATGGAATTTGCATGTACTTCCCATACTTCGTTTTTGCCGGTAGCCTTCTCTATACTCTATATGTGCTCGCCATTAAAGAGCAGGTGTGAATGTGATTGTAAATGGTCGTTTGTTTATATGCAAAGGCCAGTGTAGTAAAACACAAGTTTAAAGGTATGTGTCCAGAGCAAAGGCTAAATGTCCATGCAGGTTTAACAGAAGTGGAAGACAGAATACATACTTGATAGTGCAAATGTTTTGATTCATTTTACCATTTATTTTTTGAAAATATAAATAAACACATCAAACAAACAAAAATAAATGCACCACACGTGTATCAGATTGATGCAGTAATATCACCCCTTTACAGCTACAATGTACAGTGTTTACAAAAATGTACATAGTAGGTTGAGAAGCCCCAGTGGAATGTTTTTTTTAATGAAAAAAAAAAAGTATTGCACTACTGAACAAAACACATTATAAACAAAGTACAACCAGACTATATGTCAAACAAGTGAAATATTGTTTGACTTTCTTATTCTTTAGTCTTTTTCTTAGTTTTTTTTTTTTCTCAGATGACCACCACCACTACATCCCAATGCTTCTT
Organism: Vanacampus margaritifer; assembly: GCF_051991255.1. Classification (NCBI taxonomy): domain Eukaryota; kingdom Metazoa; phylum Chordata; class Actinopteri; order Syngnathiformes; family Syngnathidae; genus Vanacampus; species Vanacampus margaritifer. The sequence continues at coordinate 29,106,491 of NC_135432.1, read as the reverse complement.
ACTGTACTGTACGCTTACTGAACAACATAGCCTGCACGAGTTGGCTTTTATGGTCCCTCTGATAGAGATCCATTGTTTGCACACGCCCAGACGAGTGCCGGCCTATTGTTTTGCATTATGACCATCTCTGCTCCGTTGCCATGGCACCAAGGCCCCTGGCCCCGCTGTTTAATCCTGTCCAGTGTGTCGGGATTCCAGACGTTAGCTGAATCATTCCAGTTTGGCGATCATACTCCCAAATGTTGTCATAGTCTATTTCCTGGTCATCCGGTTCTGTGGGTTTGAGGTATGAATGAAGATCTGTCACAAGGAGAAAGGATAGACAGCATTTTAAAAGTTATTCAAACATTGGAATATGAGACACAAATCAACCATATAATGTGTTGGCAAGTGTTTTCATACGTAACACACGTCATGTTTTTTTTTCTTCTTCACCAAAACCAGTGCATCATAGAAACAAGCAGCCACTTGCTTGAAGTATGTGCTCATTGCAATGTGTCAACCAAAGACAAATCCAGTCAAACATTAGTTTCTCTCTTGTCTTACTACAAACCCAAATTCCAGTGAAGTGGGAACATTGTGTAAAATGTAAATAAAAACAGAATGAAATGATCTGCAAATCATTTTCGTTGTAAACCTATATTCAACTGAATACACTACAAAGACAAATTGATAAACTGTGTTACTTTGCAAATAATTACACATTTTAAATTTGATGCCAGCAACAAATTCCCCAAAAAAGCTGGGACATGCATGTTTACCACTGTGTTACATCACCTTTCTTTTTAACAATACAAAATAAGTTCACTTAATGCTACACTCAATCCATGGATGTTGCTCCAAAACCTATATGTACCTTTCAGCATTAATGGTGCCTTTACAGATGTGTATGTTACCTGCACCACTGGCACTAACATACCCCCACACCATCACATCTTCTGACTTTTGAACTTTGCACTGATAACGGTCAGGATTGTCCCGGGGGACACAACGCCCATTATTCCAAAAACAATTTGAAATGCGGACTCATCAGACCACATTACACCTTTCCACTTTACCTCAGTCCATTTCAGAGGAGCTCATTTCTGGGTGTTGTTGATATGTGGCTTTCACTTTGCATAGTAGACTTAACTTGCAATTGTAGAAATCACCACTAACTGCGGGACAATGGTTTTCCAAAGTGTTCCTAAGCCCTCATGGCAATATACTTTATACAACACTACTGGTTTTTAATGTTAAGGTAAGGAAAGGTAAGGTAATTAAGGCACCCAAGGCACTTGGTTTTAAAGCGATTCAGATATTTCTCCAGATTTTCTGAAACTTGATAATATTCTGGACCGTAATGATGAAATCCCTGAATACCTTGAATTTGTACATTGAGAAATGTTGTTTTTAAATCTATTAGACTATTCAATTCATGCAGTTGTTTACAAAATGGTGAACCTCGCGCGGTCGCACCATCGTTGTTTGTGAAGTGAGTCTTTCAGGGATGGGCCTTTAACACCTAACCTTGACACTCGCATGTTTACAATTAACCTGTTCGCCTGTGGAATGTTCCAAGCAAGTGTTTTTAGAGCATTCCTCAACTTTCCCAGTCTCTAAAGAAAATGGATGGACATTTTTAAAACATAAAATTACAACCATCCTCTCATAGTCCAAGGTGGTGATTGGTTGGGCTGAAAATGCTTAAATAATGGTCTTAAAATGGGTTATGGCGAGTGAGGTGCAGGGGCACAAATTCTTTCTTTTTTTTTTTCTTACTCCCCCCAAGTGCTGGCAAACCCAATCTGTGCCACTGGGTTAAGGTCAGGGCTGTTATGTTCTTCACCACAAAACTCATCTAAGCACATCTTTATGGATCTTTCTCCCTCCCCAAACTGTTCTCACTAAGTCCAAGCAAGATTAAGATTTAATTACTGTTGTCTATCGCGTAGTGGGGTTTTAAACAAAGGAGTATTCCGTCATGCTTGATCGCCTTCCATCGGTTCTTACCTGCTGAGTAATGATACATCTGAGACGTGTTGATCCCACAGTTAGACCGGAGGTGTGCCTGTCAACAGATGTGAAAGCACAAGAATGTCACTTCCCACTGTCAACAATAACAAATATTCTCTTTCATCTGCTGCACCAGATCATATAACGCCTGCACAAGAAATATTATACATGCATCTATCATTCAGTGAGCCATTCTTGCATGTTGTACCACAGCATTCCAGAAACTGGAGTGCCCTGGGAGTCTTTCTGACCTGCTCTTGTCTTTTTGAGGGTGCAGTCAAAAGCTTGAGCCTAGACAGGGCTTCGGATCTCTCCTCCACTTGATTCTGAGGGCTCTCCTTCTCCAGGCCCAGAGCACGTCCCTGCAAGTTGGTCAGGACCAGACTTCTCCGGCTGTGTCTGCCCATTGGCGGTGTGCAGAGCTTGAAGGAAGAGGGTGGAACACAAGAGCTTTGCTGGTGGTGGTACGGATGAATGGGCTCCTGCCAGCTCTCCTGTTGAGGGAAATGGAGATGACTTGGGGATGGTTGGTTGTATGAGCAAGATTGGTCGTATATAAGCTTATTGAACATTTCACACACTTTGATTTTTTAGGGAGAACCAATCCTCCATTATTTACTGATTAATTCACCTATGCAGTTGTTATACACAGGCCAAAGACACGTCTAATATAAAAATGTTTAAAAATGTATAATTAATTTAATTGAATTAACACTGAATTTGGTTATAAAGACCAATTCACCTGTCCATTGCTGATTGTTGCCAGACATGCACTGTTCACTTGTTTACATCCATCAACCTGCGTTGGTGTAATTGGAACCAATGTATCCCGTATCAACGACCCACTTACCAGTGGCCCCGCTTCATCCAAGGTGAAGATTTCAGGGCTACAGGGCACATCATAGAGGGGAGACAAGGGCTGGCGAGGAGCGCACATGTCTGAGTGTCGCTGCGGGGCGTTCAGGGAGTAGCCAAGAGACGTCTGAGATGTGTTCCAGCTGTTTGACTGATCATAAGAGATCCAGGCGTTAGTTTAAAGCAGACATTTGTTTATTTTTCTATCACGCACTCTGGGGCTCACATAAGTTTGAGGGTTTAGGTTCCAATTACCAAGTTTGAGTTTTAGCTAATGCCCAGCAGCACTGGTTTTTCCACAAATCTTTTATCTCATAAACCTACCACCTCTTATTTGCCTTTTACAGCACAGTAATAAAGGCTCAATCAGATTTTAGGTTCTTATACTGTACAGTATATATACACGGTACAAATAAATAGTGTTTGCTGAGGTAAGTACTCTTTCTTACTTTGTGATGTTCTAAACTCACTTTTGACTGCTATACATAAATGAATAGCACAGACAACATGCATGTTAACAATTTTTAAAAGGCAGCAACAAGATTATTTTATCACCGCTTGTTGCTAGGCAGAGTTTATAGGTCTCAAATCACAATGTGCCAATAAATATTTTTGGCACATGCCAGTCACACCCACTAGGTTGTTTGAATGTTTGACAGGAACAGGAAGTCAAAGATACACAAAGGAATATAAAAACACCTTTATCGATCATCTATAAGACTAGTTTGTTTATACATATAAATTTGTCCCTGTATTAAATATAAAATACATTTTGGAAAAGAAAACAACATTCACTTCGAGATCCAAAGTATGAGGTAAATGTTTTTTTTGCTCATTGAGGTTTACAGGACCAAAGGCTAAATGTTTTCTGCTCATTCTTCTGTTGTCACGTCTAAGCTTTGCCACTACTCTCACTAATACGCCATCATGACCTACAAGTAGTTCGGCTGTATTTATAGTGACATGCCAGATAAGTTGACAAGCACAAGGGGAATACTGCACGCTCTTATCAAGCTTGGTCGCTGGGTAGACTTATTACCTTGACAAGCAGGCCTTTCTCGAGGCGGTGCGGGCCAGCGTATGGCGTGCTGTACAGCTGGGGCATGCCTGCAGAGCTCTCTCCAGGCTGGAGGTAGGAGCCACGCTGGGGGTTCGAGTAGCGCAGTGGTAAAGGTCGTGAGTCACGTTCGGGCTTGGTGTGGGAAGAGAAGCTGCTGGTCCTGCTTCCCAGACGGCCGGTCTCGGTTGAGGACGGACGGCTGTACTGTAGGCAATAAGACGGGCAGTTGTCAGCAATGCAATCATACTCCAATGGTGTCTGCCTCATTTCAAAACATTGTGACACTGGAAGGGACAGGGAGGTCTCTGTCATTTTGAATTAGGTGTGAGACTGGGTCAGAGGAACAACAAGTGCGGCGGCCGTGGCTCAGGGTGTAGAGGCGGTCGTTCAGTAACCAGAAGGTCGGCTGTGTGATCCCTGCTCTCCCCAAGTCATGTGTCGTTGTGTTTTTGGGCAAGGCACTTCACACACATTACCTCCAGTGCTACTCACACTGGTGTATGGAAGGTGCGAATGTTTGGTCGTAGTCGGATGGGCCGTAGGCGCACACGGGCAGCCTCGCTTCCTACTAAAAGTAGTTTTCCGCCACCAGAGTGTGAATGTGTGAGTGCATGAATAATGCATTCATTGTGAAGCGTCTTTGAGTTTCAAGAAAGAAAAGCGCTATATAAATCTGATGCATTGTTGTTATTATTATTAAGTCTTATGGCAGTGAGCCCTCTCCAGTAAAGGCTAATTGGAAGTTTGCTCTGTATTGCCTTTATCTTGAGGAGAATCATAAAATATTCGGATATGCTTCATTATTTCTACTGCGCGCGTGTGTGGGCGTGCGCACGTGTGAGATTAACAAGAAAACTTTCTACTGCTGCTGAATAATCATCTCCTACACAAATGGAATCTTGTTACATTCCTACTTAATAGTGTGGGTTTCTTTTTTTGTCAGCCTTGAGATGTACCACCTGAGCCTTTGTGGCAGAAACAGGACTCTTGACCTTGCTTAATCATTAACTTGGTGAGAGAAAAATTTGCTGCTGTGCTCCAGTAAAACAAACAACAGACTTTTTTCTTATCGATGCCAATTTATGTCCTCACATATATTGATGGCAACTTACACAGAGAGGTTCCGAATATCCTGGTGAGAGTGGGTTGTCTTCATGAGTAGGGAACTGACGGTTGTGGGACCCACGTCCACTCTGACTGAACTTGAGGGACTCGGGGTAGCCTTGACTGTTTCCACTCCACCTGTCAAACTGTGGTGCCTACATGACACACAAGTTTCCACACATTAACATCATTACACACAACCGACATAATTCTGAAGGATCCATTAAGTGACTATTCAATGAACATTCAGCCTTCCTAGCATCTGCAGTGTATATTCAAATCCAAAACACATAAGAAAAAATAAGTAAGTAAATAAGTATTAATGGTTACTTGTCTTATAATCCATATGATGGTGCAAAGTGGTTTGTTGTTTTATATTGGCTGATGTGATGGTTTCAACTGAGCCCGAGAAACAAGTGGTCATAAAAATGTATGGGTATGATCAATAAACATACCGAAAAAGGAGTCATATGTGTCATACAATCAGCACTGTATACTCAAGGCATGTCAAATGTAATTTAGCGTGACTACAAAAGAAGATTTACATCCTCCTTAAATCTGGTAGCATTAATTTACTCAACCTGGAGACTAACAAAACAGGTGTAGCTTTGCTCATCAGCAGTTGTGAACAACATGATTGGTTGGGCCTGTTTAAAAAAGAAAAAGAAAAACAGGGCAGGTCTTACCTCTCTGTGCGTTGGTGTGTAGATGATGTCATAGACCGGGGGCGGTGGGCTGAGAACGGGCACGTCAGCAGCTTTAAAATGTTGGATCCAGTTGCAGAACTCGCGCCTATCTAGACAGGACACCACTATGGGGTTGATGAGCTTCCCTAGCAACAGAAAAGGGAGGAAAGGTGGGGGGAGGGGGGACAAAGCGTGTCATTCGATTCAGTCGTTCAGTGGAATGCGCCGCGGTCAGATTGTCATTCACTGGGGATAAACCAATTTATTCATGGAGGGTTGCACTTTGTGACGTTAGCACATTCCTGCAAAAGTCCACTTAGCGTAAAATATGCATAACACTGTACACTAGGGTGACACAAAATAGCAATACACTTCTACAATATATTGCATCATGAGACAGCTGCAGTATTATGCACAGTATGTACAGTTAATGAGGAGTTGAACTTTGCTAGTTTGATGTGAATCTCGGTCTTCTCCATATCCGCTCATGGCACACAAACAACCAATGAAAGCATGTTTTATGATGTTGTGTTTTTAATATTAAACTGATTTCCTGCTTGTAACTATACTCTAAAAGAATAGAGGAAAAAATTAAGCAGGTGTTGCTACTTTATTTTAAAGAGGAGTCAAATAAAAAAAAATCTTTACAATCGCCCCCGCTAGCCTAAACAGAGCATTCAGATTAATGTTGCCTTTTTGGAAAAAAAGAAAAATGAAAATAAAGAAGAATGAAAATAAAGAAAAAAGAAAAATCCAGCCGTTTTCAGAGGACGGCTATTTTATAACTTGCGGTCAACTGAAAATGACATCACAGTGCCTGAAGGCTCAAGTAACGACAGTCATGGCTCACCTGCTTTTTGAGTTTGGTCATGTCACACTTGCAAGCTGAGCCCTTAGGCACTGTGATGTCATTTTCAGTTGAGAGCAAATATCAAAATGGCCACCCAGTGAGATGGATATTTCATTTATTTTATTTTATAAATAAAATAAATACATAAAACACTAATAGCCGTGAATTGATGTTTTTGTTGTTGTTCCTAAACAGGACAAATTCAATTGTACAGCAAATTGAATGTGTTCATGTATTTCAAGTGTAGGGTATGTTTTCGCTTCTTCAGCTACATAATGTGGGTTGCACAATATACTGAACATGTTCTTTCCCCATTATATTATCACTGTATTGTGATATTGTCGTCATTCCACGCTGACAATACACCATCCTTATTATATCGTACTGACTGTATCTACCTTCAATCATAAAGGTGTTGGGCTTGACATCTTGGCAAGGTGTGGTCACTGTGATCATGTTGAGTGGAAGCTTCCCCTGACAAAGATAATAACCATAAAACAAACAGGAGATGAGTTTAAATGGCGTCCTTTGGTACTATAAGAATCTGTTATTATTGATGTTGATTGATTATATTTTCGTAAACACCTTGTAGAAGAGGCCATGCTCCTCTTCTGATAAGATGATCATTGTCGACGTGTACATCACCAGTAGTCTGTCACTTTGTTGCTGTCAACAAAACAAAAAAAAGTTGCCTTTGTCAGGTTCATGTGAACACTGAGTTGAGTGTTATTTGCTCTTATTTTACTACCCTGAATCAGTAGTGACAATTAAAAATGTTACATTTCTGCAAGTTTGTAAAACCTTGAGGGTGAGCAGACGTTTCCATCCACATTATCAAGTTGCAGAATTTGTTTTGTGCCTGGTTCATCTCTTTATCTCTATATTTATAACAGCAGACTAAACATTGAATGCAAGAAGGAGTCTAAATGTTACATGGACTGAATGTTCTTGACCTACAGTATATAAACAACTCTTTATTTTTCAGCAGCTTTGAAGTAGCACCGGGCATAACTGCATCAAATTCTTTTGCTCTAAAGCTAATAAAACCCGATAACGCCTTGCGGACAGATAAGACTGAATGAGGAAAAGCTCAGAGGTCACCTTGAGAACTGATTCAACCCTTTTAAAAAACACCAGTTGGATCCTTTAATACTCTGCAGTGAGGCCCAGTATAAGTCCTGGTAAATTTGGGGCATTTAAAGGTCTGGAAAGCGGAGGTTATATTTCCTCACCCTCACATAGGGTGTGTCCGCAGAGACAGCTGACATTCCAGCTGCGAGGTGAGTGTAGTCGTTTCTCACACAGTTCAGTGGGGCAGCCGCTATAGTTCCCACAACGAATAAATCTCAACCATCTTGGCACGTTGAGACATGATTAGTGTTATTGTTTTTTTGTTTGTTTTTTCCTTTTCACTTCTAAATGATACTGTACTGAACTTGGGTATGCCACCTACTAGAAAAGCTACAGAAAACGACAATTTATAGGGCAGTGGTTCTAAAATTTGGTCGCCTAGGGGTCCACAAGCTGCTTTTTTTAAAAATAGTTGCTAAAAGGCAACAATAGTAACAATGACTGTAGTGTATTAACATTACCTTGGTGTGTGTGTATTTTTGATTGTTGTTGTTTTTTTTGCTACACAATAGCTTCTATTATTTTTGTTTGTTTGTTTGTTTGTGTTTTGTTATCCCCCACCCCAACAACATAACATTTGTGTGCCCACTTATTGCCAATCAGAATTTGTGCGGTGTGACTGTTTTGTGCCCCAGAGATCCAATACAAAAGAAACTGTCATTTGCTAGCTTATTAGCTTGCTATGCTCTTGGAGAGGCAACTTGCAACTTGCAAGTTGCAGAGGGTCTTAGCTGACCCACACTACAGAGAAAGGACAGTGAGATATGGCAGGAACATATTATGCACTCCAAAACTTTTTAAAAATCTCTACAAGGTGTTAGCTATTAGTGGTTGTCTTTCTTTGTGTTAGTTTTTATTTGACTTTGTTTTAACCTGCGCAACACTTTTAGTATTTATTCTTTGATAAATGCGTTTATGAACAATTTTGAATAGACTTAGGGATTGAGATTTGGTTGCAAAAAAGTCACTAATCTGTATTCATTAAAAATAAAAATGGTAACAAGCTTCTTTTTTTCTTTTTAAATCATAGCACTAGCTCCGGTATCAGTTGGCTCAACTTGCTTATACTGCAAAATCACGACTGTGCAAATGTATACTGTAGCTCACTCGTGTGCCTGATCTGACTTTGGTAATCATTTGTTAAAATAAATAAATAAATAAATAAAGATAAGAAACATATGCACAGGTGAGGCCACACTCCACCCTTTACATTGTGTGGTGGAAGCAATACACGTTACACAATTTGAAGACTCTGTGACTCATTTCCTACATTCTTCAAGTCCTGTCAAAAATTCTATGAACCTAAACACAAACGATGTTGCTCCTTTGTGTTTCCCCATACAGAAGGTAGTAAAAAGACAGGTAGTACATGAGTTAGTTGTACCTGACAGGGCAGGTGCTGTAGTCGAACTTTGGTGACGTAGGTAATGGGGCCCAGGCTGTCCCGCTGCGAGCCCTCCCACTCATAGATGGGCTCTTTGTTGATGGAGTTCCTTAGCTCCTCTCTGCCTGCAGGAGTCTTCTCCTGGTTTTGCTACCAAAGACACATGGGGAAGTTAAACACAGCAGATGACTCAAGAAGCAGCTGCCAATCAAAGTGTGGTTATTTTTCACCTAGTTTTTCATCATCCAATTGCACACCTGAATACATGATGTACTTGAAGTTGTGAGTGTTTCGGGGTTAGACAATGATTGTGATTCGGTGAAGGCCGCTCCCTGCTATCCAGCCCTGAGGGAGAGCCAGGAGTGACCTACTTGACTCACTACACACTCACACACATCCTGTTTCTTTAGTTCTTGGAGAAAGAGATATTTTCCCACATGGCAAACTAAAAAAATATAACTTCTGATCCTGTTCCAACAAAATGTGACAGGCTGTTTGTGAAAACTTACTTTGACTCTGGTGTAGTTTTCCGGTGCAATTGCGTTGCCGCCGTTAGCTTCAATATTTTCTTTAAGAAGACCAAACCATCGGTCCATTTCTTCTTGGTTGGCACAGTAGACGATGATGGGGTTAAGGCTGACACCTGTGAGGAACAAAGGGGATTCATTATCGAGATAGCTTTCCAACTCACTCGAGGAGTTTCCATTCTGCTCCCTGTGTTGTGTCTACAATGCAATAACTGTTAACACATGTGGAAGACCACACGTCACACAATTTTCCTGATCCCCACAAGAATTTCAAATCATAGTGGTATTGTCCTCCCACACACTGAGAGCCCAGAAGCAATGAGAAAGACTTTCCCTTTATCAGACGTGCACATACCAGAGAAACAGCAAAGAAGTTGTATTTAATTGTGCTGGAGATTTTTCTTTTGCAAATAAATACATAACTGTGTCAAACCTGACTTTTTATCTTTGTAAAAGGCATAATTCTTGAAAAAGCTCTTGCCATGAGCTCATTAGATTGTGTATGTTTGCCTAATGTGTGTATAATAGGCATGGCTCCGTCAAAGAAAGTGAAGGCTTTGGGACTGAAACCTCACATGAGTCTTAACTGTTGTTAAAGGTAATGAACTATTGTTATGCAACTTTAACGCCGCTGTTAACATTTCCTGGAAGTTTTCCCTCACACGTTTGCTTGGTCATGCTCAAAGGAAATGTCTCACACACATCGCTACATCTCTCACTTGACTCAGACTTCCGTCACACTTCCTCCATATGCGTGCCGTTGTCGATGCCTCCCATAAAGTAAATAAAGTTTCCGAGCGAGTGAGAACACTCACTGAAATATAAAACCATAAAATAACAGGCTTGTTCCGGTAATTCAAGGGAAATATCAAGCTGAATGAAAAGGTGTCAATATTGTGACAGCAGTTTTCAGTATCAGTGTAAAATGTTTGTGTATTTCCACATCACTCTCTCATGGCTAGAAACTTCAAAAGTGAAGTAGCATTACTTTGAGGAATGTGTGTCAGATTTGCTCCAGTGACAAGGCTGAGAGTGGTAGCTGCGCTTTTCTGTGCAACAGCTGGCCTCCGTGAACTGCACCTGTCATCTAACAAGTGAGGCCCTCTGAGGCAGCTCTGGCCTCTGACCAAGGTTAAAGGACGCTCAACTCTAGTTAGTCTTGGGGTTGAGTGGAGGTGACAAGGGTCACAGCACCTTTGAATTACGGGAATGTGACAACATAGGAAATGATGCAGCTTGAAAACAGCAACAATTTTTTATTTTATTATTTGCTACTGTGATCTTACTGAGATAAGAGGGACCTCCAGCAAAACTAAGATGAATATTTTTATATTTTTAACCCACCATCTGGCTTGGTAACATGATGATGAACTACAGTAATTTCTGGACTATAAACCACTACTTTTTTTCACTTGCATTTGACCCTGCGGCTAATACAAAGGTGCGGCTTATTCATCAGATCACAAGGGGACGCACTATAAAGGAAGCGCAGAGCATCAGAACGAGAGCGAGACAATTTGCGTCCTCATTATGGAAAAGAAAGTAGCGGGAACCCGGTACAGTAACATTAAAACACCTGTGGCTTACTGTCGTGTGCGGCTTATATGTGTAACAAACTCGAGTATTTCCCAAATTTAGCGAGCACGGCTTATAGTCATGTGTGCCATAATAGTCCAGATATTACTGTAGCTGATTCCAGTGTGAATTTTACGAGTGCAAAATCCCCCAGTCACAGTATTATTCATATTCCACTTTGCAATTTGTGGATTATTTAGAAGAAACAACATAAGCAGTGCTGTAAAAGACATGTGACAAAAAAATTATACCATGCTCACCATTTATTTGAAAGGCGTATTCCATTGGTTGGCTATGATTGCAGTTCTGTTGCAGGTTGCAGATAGTGAGTTCTTTCAGTGGAAGAGTTCCCTGCGCACAAAACAGCAAAAGGATTATTGTATTATCTGTCATTTTCCATCCAGATTATCCTTTTCAGATTGACTGGAGTTTATCCCAGATGATTTGGTGATGACTAAACGCTGGACTGTTCACCAGTCAACTGCATTTTTTTTTTTGACTCATCTATGTGAACCACTACAACATCTACTCACGCACTACATCACACAACTTTTGTGAATAAGCCTAAATATTAATACTTGTCTGCCATGTTAGTCTTGTGTTTTAACTAAGATCAATCAGTCAAGTCTTACAATGTTCTGACAAAAAGAAGGTTGTCTTTTTTTCAACTGAAACCAAGTTTAGCCAAGTTCGCCTTGTAAATGCTGTCATGTATTTTACGGCTAGACATGCGCGCGTTGCCTTCAGCAGACGAGGTGCTCTGATGATTAATGACTGCTCATACTCCAGTAGACAGGTGAGGAAACATAATCATACTCTCTGTTTACCAACACACTGCCGGTTGACAGGATACGCATGTCAAAAGCAATGACGGCATAACTCCAACCTCTGATGCCAGCGAACATGAAACCTCATAAAAATGCTGACGTAGTGATTTAAGTATGAATTTGAAGGAAGCAATGAAAGTGTTTCTGAGGTTGAAGGCAGGGGAAAAAACTCACCTGGTATGTCAGTCCAGGGGTGTTGTTGGACACAAAGTGAAGGTGTGTCTGGAAGAGATCCAGGTAGCAATTGTGTATATCCTGCAGAGACAACAAGAGAAGCTCAACAGTCAAGTAGGACTTGCTGCTGTAATTGGCCTTTTCAGATTAAATTACAGATGACAATCCAACACCTGCAGAGCAATTTTATGAGAATTTGCATACATAAAGATTACATTTACTGGGTATTTGCAATGCAAAATAAATACATTGTTAAATTAATCAAAATGATGTATTGTTATCATTGTAGAGTTTGTTTGTTTTGTTTTTTTTTACAAATCTTGTGACTTTTTTAGTTTGAAAAGTTTCATATTGCAAGATCATGCACTAAACTTAGATCAGTTGCTTTTTAAATAACCCGCCTGTATTATCAGCTGCTGATTCATCGATGGCTTCAAGGAAATTTTAGTATTGTGCAAGTTTTGGCTTCGCAGAAATACAGTACTGGAGAGGGAATCATTTGAGTCTCACAACGTGATGAAAGTAATATTTTTGGATGGCCAATGCTTAGAAACACATTTTCCTTCCCGTGCTCTTTTTTTGAGAATTAATTGAGTCTATTTTTCCATCGTCTTTAACTCTTTTTTTGTTGTTGTTGTTGTTCTGGACAGAGTTGTTGTGTCACATCGCCGACAAATTTGACTTTGCGCAAGCTGTCCTCTATCAGGATTTGGCATCAAAAGCGCTCTCTCTACCCTGAGGTTTTTCTCCCAGAAATGTTTCACAATTACCTCGCTGGAAAGCTTGTCCAAACACAGGCTGGAGAACCAATTCAATTATTCACAGCTAACCACCATATCAGTTGCATCACTGAGTTTCTGTATTTTAATGTTCACACAGTAACTTCCTGCAAGGCTGCGCCTGCTTTTGTTGGATTTGATACTTTCCGGTTTGGTATGGATGTGTCATTGCAGGCTTGAGCCATATGGAAATTCTTATGAAACATCTATTAAACAGGATAATGTAATATCATGTTTGCCTATTATTTTATAACACCACCATTAAAAAAATGAGTCATCAGATCTGCTCACCTGGCAGTGCAGGAAGCGGAAACGAACTTTGGAGCTGTGAATCAGCCGGCCGTAATTCTTCACATTGATGCTGCTCTTCTTCCAGCCGTTGGCCGGGTCATACGGGAATGGAGGATCCCATTTGATGTTCTCGATGGTCTGCAGGTCTTTTGGGGACATTTCCTGCAACCAGACCCGTGATTAACATCGACGTTGTATGCACACACAGCAAGGCAGCTGCAGATGATCTGAGTTTTTACCTTCCTCGGGGTGACAGTGCAGAGGATGTTGATGATGCTGTTGGATTTCTCCTGGCCCTCTTGGGGGTTCTTCTTGCGAAATAGGCGACTGCTGCTCAAGAGAGAGAAAAATTCGTCAGCATTTTTTCTCCAGTGTTTATTAGTTGCTTCCCAAGTGCATTTTCAAAGGACATTTCCTGTTTATAGGCGTTCCCTGTCATCCACTGCAGTCCCCGAGAGATACAACCAAGATTCTAAGGGTTAGTGACCATATTCACGCTTTATTTTATTGTTTCAAATTCAAAGTCAAGTGCAGGCAATAAGAGGTGGGTAGTAACGTGCTACATTTACATAAGAAACTTTTAGAATTTGAATACAACATACATTTTACTTTGACTTGAGTATTTGTCTTAAGAATGTTAAACTGAGCTACAGTACATTCCACTGATTATTTTTAAACTATTACTGCTATTGCGCAATCTATTTGTTTTGCTTTGCCAGACGAACTTCCGCCGACTCTTTCACCAATCCAACATAACCACAAGTGAAATTTGACTATTTCACCAATCAATCAAAGCCAGGCAGTCACATGAACGCACACAAAGTCTCCCTAGCGCCATACTGAAGCAATATTGTCAAAGTGGCTAATTTGCATTAACTATGGCATAAACAATGGTATGCGACTCACATTCAAAAGAGGCAGAACACAGGACTTATATATCAAATGTATATGATTATCAGGCAGACTACAAAAAAATAAAAGCCTTGTAATTCGCTAAAATGCCATGCATGTTCCTTTTTTTCCCCTATGTAATTTCTGTCTCCTGAGCTTAATTTGATATTTCATGAGTATAAACAAAGAACATGAATTTAAAACCATTTCTTGTGGCGAAATTTGCCAAATTTATGTTAATTCAAGATTTCAAATTATATTAGTAAAAGTGATCATGTTGAACATGCACATTCATATTATATTTTTTGTGTATTGGACTTTCATGAGTACATGATTGAAAAGATAAATGAATCAGGAGTTGTTCACTACTTGAGTAGTTCCCCCCCACTGAAAACTCTTACTCAAGTAATTATTTGGGAGAACTATTTTACTAATTATTCTAAAGTAACTCTCTTGAGTACAATTTTTGGCTACTTTACCCACCTCTGTGGACGATAGCCAATAATTAACATCCTCCCTTCATCTTCATTCCATCAAGGCCAGACTTTTACCTAATTAGAACAATTTGGCTCCTGGGCTGCTGATACGCATAAGAAAATCAGCCTTCAATGATCCTCTTTGTTTTGCATGACCCTCTTCTGTTACCATTAGTGTCACATCTTCATGAGGAAGCACCCTCACTGCCCTGATAAAGCACTCTAGTACAACTGGTGCAGTCTCGCTTTGGAGCTGATCTGCTTATCTGTGCGTATTTGCGTGTATATATGCAACAAAGTGGGCCTTTGTCCGTATGGTGGGAATCAAGTATGTCTAATCAGGAAGCCAGTGACCAGCGTCAATCATTTAAGGTCACTGAAGCTTTTCCGCTACACTTTGGTTTGCTTCAACAAAGAGAAAAGTATGATAATGATACTCCCAGATGCAATCTGTGGGCGCAGCATTAAAAAAAGAAGGTGGATACTTTACTGAGCAGGCGGTGCATTTACACACCAAATATCCTTTAGTCACTGCTGTGGCATTTAACCACGATGGAACAGGAATTATGAATTCAATTTAATATGCATACTTGAACCATTGATCCAATTTGTAAAGTGTTGCTCAATGTGTGTACTTGTGTACGTACGTGTACGTGTGTGGTTGTTTACAAATACAAACCACATTAAGAGCTTCCGGGCAAGTTGGTGAAAACCAGAACCTGAATCATCACACAGTGTAAACTAGAAGAATGGGTGCTAATGAGAATCAGATGTGATGATCCGACACTGAGTAAGAGCATGCCTAGACATATAATCCAGTAGGATAGAACAGTAGCAGATAGATAAACCATCCATTACAGGATTAAGGTCAAGATGATTCTATTAAATCGGGATTCCATATTTTCGCTTAATAAGTATACTGTAATTGGCCCCATGACAACAGGACCAAAAAGGGGTCAAGGCCTGATTTTGTTGTTGGGCCACTCGAATCACTGACAGCTGGCAGATCACATTGACGCTCACAGAGATGTGCGGAGGAAGCAAACGGTAACCGGATCGTTGACGAACTTGACACACGCGGCCAGACCGTCACCAGTCAGACAGCCACATCAACGATCCCCGTGTTACTATGGGATCCTGAAAATTCACAACCCCTACTTCTCAAAGCCTGACAAATGCCAATAATTCTTTCCTCCTAAGGCCATGGGCAAATGAAACACTAAATAACGGAAGTGTGTAGCTCAGATACAAAAAAAACGAGCAAAGAATACCTGGATGTTAGTAATTACCTGTTTCTGCGGATGAAACTTTTGCTGGAGAAAGTGAAGTTGTGCTGGGGCACACATGAAATGCCGCTCCCCATGATGCCACGCTTCTTCGCGTGTTCGTGTGAGTGTCTTCAGTAGAAAAAAAGTGTGTGGAGGATAAAAGTATTCCGGCGGGGCAGCGGAGTGCACGCCGTGCGCTAGTCAGACTGAGTGAGAAGCATGTGAGCTGAGGGCTGTATAGTGTGTCTGCGTAAATGGGGCGGGGCCCGAGGCTGTGTCACTGTGTGTACGTGTATGAGTGTGAATAATCAGCTGGGCTCACACCTTCTGTGACTTGCCTCTGTCTGTTAAATCAATTCTGGCGGCAAAAGACAAGTCTCGGGGGGTAGGAGAGAAGTGTGCCTTTTCACACCTTCCAGGAGCCAAATGGGGCTCATTGTGGGTCTCCACTGGGAAAAAAACAGTGGTCACTGGCACTGCAAATGGCCAGGATGGTGTGTGTCAATCAAGAGAAGATGGGATGGGATGAGTAAGCCTTCAGCGGCATGCCCAGGCATGAAAAGAGCCTGCCACTGTAAGAATTGCCGCTCTTGTTTTAACAAACATTTTTGAAAATTTGTGTTATCCAGGTACCTCTATGTGACTCATTTCATGTTCGCAATAGGAATGGATAGAAATAGGCAGGTAAGTGTTTTAAACACAGGGAATGTGACACCCTTCTATCGTGTTCTAACCTTAAGGGCAGTCAGTCGTCTGTCAGCGTGCGTTGTGAGGCAAGGATGGTTAAATAAACAGGATTCGAAAGGGCCATTTGCATATGATGGAAGTTAGGTATGCAAAGAGTGGCTATCCAGTTTCCACAGGAGTTTGCTCTCCTATATATATCTATATATATAGATATATATCTATATCTATATATATAGATAGATAGATAGATAGATAGATAGATAGATAGATAGATAGATAGATAGATAGATAGATAGATAGATAGATAGATAGATGTGTGTGTGGACGGACGGACGGACGGACGGACAGACAGACAGACAGATATGTTAATTTTTTTGTCCCAGTTGGCCAGGTTCTGAAAAATTTTGGAATTTGAAAAGTACAATAAAATAGAATATATTTTAATATGAAGAGTACGTGTTCCTTTCAATTAAATTTTCGTTCTGGAACTGCCAAATAAAGTTATAAATGTTGCCAATGAGTTTTACACCCATGGCGACGCTAACAAGAAATGTTCCTTTCCATACAAGACTTTAATAAAGGGTATGTGATACACATTTCCATGTATGTGTGTCTGTGGCTATCTAGTCATAAAATTGAACACATGCAGCTCGTTGGCAGCTAACCTGTTGGACTGGTTGTAAAAGGGATGCACCTGAGGCACCAACAGTCTACTTCGCAGTCGTTGTCACTTTGGAATACAGTAACTTTATTGTTCTCTGGATTTTTTGATGGGCCCTGCAAGCGTTTTACATGGTCAAAGAAATTTGATTTAATCAACACATACACTTTGTATGTGACTCATTGAACTGCTTTTGTGCTAATATGACATCTAGGGGCAGGTAAGTGTTTTAAACACAGCGTGCGTTAAGTGTGAGATAAGATCAAGATAAACCAGGGAGACTTTTAATCTCATCATTAGATTTTACACACAGAGGGTTTTGTTATAGATGTTGGTATTGTAGAATGAATGAATAAGTGTTTTATAAACAATAGGCCTATAACATCTTTAATACCCCTTCTGACCCATAGATGATTGCAGTGGACATGACATATTTGTGGGTCTAAACCAATAAAACGCATAATTTGGATGATGTCAACACTTCAATCACAACAATCGCAATTCGCAAGTTGATTTGCGTGATGTTCATGTTAAAAATGTTACAAATAAGCTTGGAAAATTTACAACACGTTACAGCCATACATGCTATCCTGGCGTCCACTATAATAAATAAGAACATGAGATAATTTTCCCATGTTATTCTTTTGTGGAAGGAGAATCAAAATAAGTTAATAAATAAAAATAAAATTGCCCAGCAGAAAAAATGCTGGTCTGAAGTGGTTAAGCAGCTATTCCAGAGGCTTTTAAAATAATGGAGACATTTTATATTTGGATTGTTTTTTCTCAAAGAATAGTTAGCAACAATAGCGGCGATAACAAATATCATGTGATGGATTTATGAGGACAAAATATTGATTATACAAAAACAAACATTAGATAGATAGATAGATAGATAGATAGATAGATAGATAGATAGATAGATAGATAGATAGATTGCAAGCTAGTCCCTTATTTCATGTAATTCTTTCTTATCACTTGTATGGCCTCGTCTAACTAAATTCATTTTGGTGTACTGAGATGTCTGCAATATGAGGCCCATCATGGAAAAACGTGAAAGTGGGCTTGATAATGCATGCAGCCCGAGCCCGCACAGTGACTCACACATTTCCAGCAGTATTCCTCAACACAAGCTTAAGGACGTCAACGTTCTGCAGCATATTCCCGGGGTTTCCTGCATTACGTCATCTCAGTTTTCTATCCAAGTTTCAAGTAGGCTTCATCATCCAGCCAAAAAAGACTACACAGAAAGAGACTTACTCATGTAACTTCATTAAAGTAGATAAGTGAGTTTAGTGTAAACTTGAGATCAGGTGTCCCATGGGAAATAATTCAAAGTTGCTTAATTGGTCTGAAACTAGACTAAATGTGGCACAGTGCACTTATGGTTACTAGCTTCACGGTTCGGAGGTTGAGGGTTCGAATCTGGGTTCCAGCCTTCCTGTGTGGAGTTTGCATATTACTGGCGTCGGGCCGAAACCTTGTAACTCCAAAATGACATGCTTGTTCAACCACTAACATTGCATCATCAATTTTGCAACACTTTAGATTGGTCTATAACTTGTAAAAACCCACACGTGCAGACTGACCAATAGTTCAGATTTTTGAAAAAATATTACATTTTCCAAATTGTGGCTTATGAGGTTTCGACCCGATGCCAGCGATATCCTCTCCCGGGTACCCCAGTGTGAATTTGAATGGTTGTTTGTGTGCCCTGGGATTGCCTGGCAAACAATTCAGGGTGTACGCTGCCTATTGACTAAAAGTCTGGGATGGGTGCCAGTAACTCACCCGAGACACTAGGAGGATAAGAAGTACTACACACACAAAAAGGTGGATACCCAGCATACCACTGCCTCCACCTTCTTTGACGTGGAATGCTTTGGTTAGCAAGCTGTTCGTAATGGCAGAACACAATAAGATTGTTTCATCATTTGTGTTATTATTTTGGACATACATAGCCTAGTTGTATAATAATAAATATAGTATAGCGCTTAAAACATTTATTAGACTATTTGTGACCTCCCAGCGTCATGAAGTGTTTTAATACTCTTTCATTTTCAACACGCTCTCTGCTTTCCATTTTTTTCAAAATTTCTAAATTAATTTACGCTACCTACATTTGAGCTCTCCCACTGAAAAGTAACAGCCCTTTTTCAAATACAATGTTTAAAAACATACAGAATCCATAATGTCATTAAAATGATTTTGTGGTATTTGTTTTTCTTCAAAGGTGACATAACGTGCCTGGCCCCATGAACATATGCTGTTGTCGGGAAAAGCGGCAAAAGTGCATTTTACTAATGAACCTTCATTTATTTCAACGGACTTCGCAGCAACTGTGTCATTGTGAATTGGTAAAAAGGAAAGAAAAGAAAAGAAAAAAAGACGGTGAAACTGGCAAGCCTGAACATGCTTTATTTCATATTGCTCAATGGGGTCTGTAAAGAACAAGGAGTTTTAGTAATAGCTTGCTTGACTTAGTTTCATTATGTGTCAAACTGTGAGAGGTGAACTGTTACAATCCTGATCTCTGTCCCTCCATGTGTGGCTGAGAAGTCTGTTCGCTCCCTGTTGTTTATCCAGACTCAGCGGGTGAGAGCGACGGTGCTAAAGTCACACCTTGGCCCACTTAAACGGAGCCTTGGTATGAGAGCACAAACATCAGGTGTCCAGTGGAAACTCTGATGTGCCAAAGTTCTCACGTGGGACCAGCATAAAGGAATCTTAATTGGACACTGGCCCTCCTTTGAAGGCAAGATCACTCACTGTCAGTTTAAGCAGGTCATTCCTTAAATTGTGTTTTGTGTGTGATAAGCACCAAACTGGATGGAACCCAACTAGAAATGCACTCTAATTTCTCAAAGCCAAACATCAATATTGGGGGGAAACTGACATGCTCCAATAACTGGGTTGGAATTTTGAACTTCCAAGTATTAGAGAGAGTGGGATATAAAGCCAGAATCAGCAAAAAAACAATAGTCACATTTCTCCCTAATATGTAGTTACTTACATGCTGTAAGACATAAGGCTACTCGCCAAATGTAAACAAAAATGGTACTTTTCACTAAAAGTCACAAAACAACCTGTTTTGAAACTAAAAACTTAATTTCTTTAACATGACAGTTATAGCACCCTCTATAACACAAAGATGCCTATTATTTGCCAAGATGAAATTGTTTTTTTTGGGGCGGTCTTATGATTGTCACAGTGTGTAAACCTCTGCTAAAGTTCATGTGCATGCACACACAAACTCACACATACACGTATAGTGCTACTTGTCTGCAGGCTTATTATACATACATAGTCTATTGGCTTGACTATTTGAAGTCTAACCACACCAGAAGCAATGAGCATTAGTGGAAAAATTACTGTTGACACAATCCTAAAGAAGGATGGATGGGTGGATGAGCAGAATCATCTGTTAACACACTGTTATGTACATATTGGTTTCCATTTTCCAATACTGTATCTCGACTCTTATTTAGCTACAAATACAATAATAAATAGTGTTAAACTAGTACACAGTGACATCAGTATTATCTTTGTGAGAGCATAATTTTATGTTCAGCTCTTGCATGGGATATTATTAAATTGTGCATGTGGTCATAAGTATTTGTGGTGGGCCGGTGTGTGTTGTCACCATTATCAAACCCATTGCATGGATTTGCCATTTGCTTGTTTTGGTTTATGGCTGATTCAATTTAATAGGGTTAAAATGGCGTGTGCAGGGGACCCCTACAGGTGTGGTAGCCTGATTTGAATTCAGAGATGTAACGTGAGCGTGCTCAGCTGTCTACATAGCTCACAGAGAAAGGAGAGCATGCTGGTACACTACCAAGCAATGCTGGAGCAAGTGAGCCTAGCAACACACGGTTCAGTGTGTTTTCACAGTACAAGGCACAGTGAGACACAAAATATTGGAAAAAGTGGGTGTACAATCTGCCGATTTAAAGACTTAGATAATCTCAAACCGATACCACAATTGGAACATCTTTATTTCTTCTTTTTTTTTGTATTGCTCCATTTGCAATTGTGCAAAATTCAATATTTTAAAATTCAAATAAATAAACATTTACCACATACAAGCAGAGCACAAACTTAAAAGTTGCTACAGTCACGTTCACATTGAACAACATGGATTCACTGAGCCATCTTCCTATTTACAGTACATTTTGATGTACATACCAGATGCAATCATTGTTCCTTCCCTGATGGATTTGAACACTAACAACATCTCCATTAGACGTGAGCAGGTTGATTGAACTGTGTCCTCTCAAACAATGGAAAAATGAGGTAGAAACGGAAAACCTTGAACAAAATAGGAAAATGTGTCACCATAGTTTGCAATAATAATATGGGATTTTACAGTTTGTTAGCCTTGATTTAAGTTCCATTTAGACAATTCAAATTCAATACAAACAGTAAAAAAAAACTGCACAGAAATGTTACGGTTATATTGTATATGTGTATATATCATACACAGCCATACTTATAGTAGCAGTCTGTAAAATCAGTTGAGTCAATTCTACCAACACGGAATGTAAATACATGACAAAAAATAAGGGGAGAGCAGAATGATTTTCATATCTCAGTCGCATTATACTTTAGTGTTGCAATTCATATTTGTATGCTGCTGTCATTTTATTTGATGAAGAAGTCCTTCATATGCCCTTGTGATTTTTGAGCCACATGATCATCGTACAAGTGGGGGTGGAGAAACTCATGCAAACTAGACATGGGCCTAGTAAATTACATAACATTTGTGTCAATTGAGTCTAAATTCTGTGCAATACTTCGTCAACCAGCAGAGGCACTATTGCGTGGGCCTAAACTAGTTTGCAGTCTTCAGAAGTTTGATTTCAACTACGAGAAATTGAGCTACATCCACACCATGACAACTCCTCAGAAAATTCTGCTCAATGTGACACTAGAATGTTAACAGGGTGATCCCTTTCAAATATTCAAAAAAATATCATCATCTTATTGCTAATTTTACTCATCTTCTGACTTCCATTAAAGAAAAGTAGTCAAATGCCCATCCCTAGGGGAAACAAATGAAATTCCGCACAGCTAGTGTAGGATACACTCCAAACACAACCACACTACTCCTCTTACACTTCATTAAATCCACTGACAATGTACATGTCACATATAAATAAATATATATTAAAACACTTTTAAATAGGCATCTCATATATTTCCTTCTCTTAACATCTGACATTTAAACATATTTACATTTACATATGTTTATAAATAATTGAAAATTTGTCATAATTCTTATTTTTTAAACTTTTAAGTTTCAAACTCATTTGGACTGTAGGGATTGGCTGGTCCTGTTTCGTGTCCATGCTGTCTCACAGTGTGTGCTTGGGGTGTGAACATTGCATGTTACTGCCACCTAGCGTGACATTAGCAGCACTACCTCATTTTAATCTCCTTGTGTGGGAGTCAATGCCAGCTGTTGTGGACTAAACATGCAGAGTTTGTTATAATCAGCCAATGAGCTACATTCTAATTTTATTCAGCATCTCTTGTGAGACTGCAAACACCACATTTTGGGGTGGTAGCAAATAAAGTGAGCTTGAGCAAAGGCTGGTCAATCTTCAAAAGGAATTAGCTTTGTATTCTTGAGGAGAGAGAACTTGGATGAGAATAGCCGCACAAAAGGGCAAAATATTTTTCCGCAAGGCAGTAGCTCCGTTTAATCTGTTCTAATTCACAGAGGTGAGCATTCCGTCAATATTGACAAAAGGTCTGTCAATGATGGAAGCCCATTTTGTTGACGATTGACGGCAAACTTCAAAAAATTGATGAACTAAGCATTGATGGAAGGGGGTTTTCATTTGTCAAAGTAATCGTCAATCTGTCAATAAATTCAACAATCCATCAATGACGGACGTCCCATTTTGTTGACGGATTGCCGAATGACGATTGATGGACGCTTTTTGCTGAGCAATCCACAAATGACGGATTGACGGTTTGGCTTGAAATATTGACGGATTAACGATGACGGAAGGGTGTCCCGACTGTTGACGATTACTGAATGACGGACGCTCAAAATTCATTGACGCGCCCACCTCTGCTAATTCATATTTTGATTACATTTTTGATGGCCAATGGGTACCAGGTGCCATTAATAACAGCCTGGAGCCTCATTCACACCCCTACTCCTCATCTTCATCCTCCTCCTCCTCCTCAAACCGAGCAGTTACGTCTCTTCCCAGAGCCCGTCTGGGTTGTAGCAGCGGAGGCTGAGCTCAGCCAAGCGATGACCCCGTGTCAAAGGCTAGTGGAGGACACGGACAGGGTGGGTGAGGACGGCGGCGGGAAGTTGAGCAGCTCCAGCACAGCCACGCCCACGCTGCTGCGGCGCGTGAACATGCAGGAGGCCGCCACCCATTTGTTGCTGCGCGGGTTATACTTCTCGATAGAGTTGAGACTGGAGCTTCCGTCGTTGCCTCCCACGGCGTACAGCCAGCCATCCATCGCCACCAAGTCGTGAGTGCTCCTGTGATGGGCAAACAAAATACACCAAATGGTAAATTCCAACTACTTGCGGTGGATAGGGACAGAGTCCTGCCACAGATAGTGAAAAACCAAGATCAATTATTGCCCCAAAATGTTTATAATGTCCTATATTAACTCAATCAAACAGAAAAAAAAAACACGTAAACAAGTTTTTTAATACTTTGTCCTTCACTTTCCAAAACATGTTTACACGTTTTTTTTTATGCAAGAGCATACAGAAGGCTTTGACATGAAGAGGTGGCTTAAAGCAATGGTAGTTATTAGAAAAAACGACCAGCAGGTGGCAGCAGAGTATAAGAGATCAGCCAGGGCCATGTTTCAACAAGCTCTTTTTGTTTTCACCAGGAATGTGAATATTAATGAAACTTAGCTACATTCTAATGCTAATTGCTGCAAAACTGAAACAGATATAGACTCTAATCTTTCTTTTGGTAGGTTCCATGTTTTTTTTTTGTTTGTTTTTTTATAGAAATAGAACACAATATTCTGTGGGCCTTGCAAAATCTGTCAAAATCCAGCAAAACAGCTGGGAGCGAAGGGGGTTGCGTCAGTGAAAATGGTTGGAAGTGAATGAGTTAATAGTTTCAACTGCAAATATACCACAAACTATGATACCAAGACACTTGAACTTAAATTGCCCTTAAAAACACATGACTAAAGATGGTTTAATTTTGAATAACAGCACCAGAAGTGGCGCAGACTCTCTAGTAGTTTCTTTCACTAACAACTAAGGCTAAACATGCTCCTCCCCGCCAAACAAAGCTTGTCTCTCAGTCGAACTGTATCACTTCAGCATACTTCCTTTACACCAATTACTACTTTCTTATTTAGCCAGGGCTTTGCTTTGCCTCCATCCATTATTTTTTTCAAGTTTTTCAAAAAATAAAGTCGTCGGGGAGGGGGGATGCGGACAGAAGATTTTGTTGGACGGATGTCCCTTTAAATAGTTTGATGGAAGATTTTATAGATGACACAGGCAGAGGGGTAGGGTGCTGTGCATACCCCCTCAGGTGGATGCCCGGCTCCCCACTTTGCAAACTTCATTTTTAATAATAAAAAAAAAAAAACTTTATTCCCAAGCATTACTGCTAAAAATGATTTTCTAATAAAACATTGGCAAAACCTGTTGTCATTTTTATGTTGAGCAGGGTTGTTGGCATCTGATGTAACTAATAAAGTAACTTGTAACTGAACTTAGTTACATTTAATATCAAGTAATCAGAAAAGTATTTAAGTTACTTTTACAAAACAACTGTGGCAGCACTGTTGTTGGACAGACACAGGAAAACACCCTTGAGAGACCATTGTTATTTCCTATCCCAGATTTATATGTGCCCAGTTGTGGTATACCTTTTGGCCAAAGCTCTCAGCCATTCTGAACAGGATTATCTGGATAAACAGTATAGACAATGGATGGATGGATGGATAGTTGTGTGACATATGTTTTAGGGATGGAGATTTTTTTTCTTCTCTACACGGGTGCATGCTGGGTCAAGAGACAGATTAAAGATCAGTACTGGATGACATTACTTACACTGTAAATTGAGCCTCCCAGCAACTGGATAATAAAAGCACTCCACACCATGGTTTATTCATGGCGTTGCACTTGCGCCCACCACATTCTGACTCACACAAAGGCAAGCGGGTGTCTGAGCGTACGTGTGTATGTGTTGTGTGTCTAGGGGGTTGAGCGAATTAGCTGACACAATCACAAATCCAATATGGCTACCCCTCGAAAACCCACTGCTCCATGCTGATCTGCTGCAGCTATTTTTGTCTGAGAGTATGTGCACGTGCAACTGTGGGGATCATCACACATGAAACAATTGGGGATTATTTTAAGGTTTATAAGCTTCAAGAGAAAAAAATCCCCAAATGATGTCAAGTACAGTATTAGTATTGTTTATCATAAATAGTAATTATGAAAAAGTTGCAATTTTGTAAGAGAAGTGTTTTTTTATTTTTCATAAACTCATGACTCGTAATGTGGTGAGCAAAAAAGTCAATTATGTAGCCGCTGTTATAAAATAAGGCCATGAATTCATAATCCCCTCCCTGAGCTGTCTCCTTATTGTGTTGGAGGGGTCACCCAATAGGTGAGGGACAAGACAAAGCGAAGGTACTGAGCTGGCAGGAGAAGCTCTCGATTTACTGGTCGATCTACGTTGCTAACCTCACCTACGCTGAAAGAATAAAAACATGGATACATACAAGCGGCCAAAATGAGCTCCCTCCACAGGGTATGTGGGCTCTCCCTTAAAGATACAGTAGGGTGAGAAGCGTGGCCACCCGGCAGGGACTCGAAATCGAGCCAGAGCTAGATCAGCATCTACTCCTCCTGGATGCCTCTCTGGTGAATTGTTCCGGGCACATCCCGCCGGCATGAGGCCATAGCAAGGTTTCGGCCTGACACCAACGTGATGTTTTCTTTTTTACAGTAGGCCAAAGAGTCCTTTGTTATATAATAACTTTTTATCATCGATATTCCTTCCTGATTTTCGTTGTTCTACTGTGAATTGTGCCTGCAGACAAACCTGCGGATGTTCATGGCAGACACTCCCTCCCACGTGTTGGTCTTGGGGTTGAACCTTTCCACGGAGTTGAGGCAGCTGGTGCCGTCATTACCTCCTGCTACATACAGCATGCCGTCCAGGACGGCTACGCCGGCACTGCTGCGTCGACTTAGCATATTGGCAATGGGTGTCCACGTGTTGCTCTGTTCATCCATTCCAACAATTAAGCAAGAGTTATTGATTAATATTCTTCCCACAAAAACAAATTCTTACCATATCATAGCAACAACAAAAAAAACTGTACCTGAGGATCATACTTTTCCACTGTTGCAAGATGTGAGGAACTGTCGTAACCACCCACTGCATACAAATTGCCATCTGGAGGGGGGAAAGAAACGGAAAAAACGATCAAAATGCATACTTGCGCATCAATCCCACGTTATATTATAATCTAAAGCATTCTGAGCAACACAAGTTGCTACCTAGAGTTGCGACTCGAACATATCGCCTGCGAGTGCTCATGGCAGCAATTGAGGTCCATGTGCTGGTCAGTGGGTCAAAACGCTCTGCACTGTAAAAGAGCAAAGACATCTTTAAATACGTCTTGAAAAGATGATCAAAAACAAATGTTCTAGTACTGTTACACTACGTATGTGTTTGTGTGTGTGTACCTATTAAGACATGAAGCTCCATCATAACCTCCAGCCGCATACAACAATCCATGCAAGACTGCCACACCCAAACAGCTCCGTCGCGTTCCCATGGAAACCTCAGGCTGCCAGGAGTTCGTGATGGGGTCATATGACTCCACGGTTGCCAGATCGGAGGTTCCATCATACCTGAATGGCATGTGGACAAATGAACACAAGGGGTGCTTTTTCATACTAAAGAGCAAGGAGGTCCAAACGTGAAAAATCAAAGGATGCAGCGGCCACTTTGACATTATTCACCTTGAATGTATTAAACACACTAACATCATTCCATCAAGCAATTGTTTTGTGTGTATTATAGTTATTTTTGAAAAACTCCTAAGTCATAGCTTCCTGTTGAAGGTGATAAGGCAAATAGTTTCTGACTTTTCGGGATTTTGTATTTTCTGTACTAGAATAGATCCCCCCACATTTCCACATTCAGAACCATAACAAGAGCAATCTGTAACAAACCAATAAACCAATTTTGCTTCTGAAATTGAATTATCTTTATTTACAGGGCATTATGAAGAGAAATTGTGTTACCATTTTAATTGTGAATATGTTCTTTGTGTCTTTGAATAACTAGAAAAGATCGACAAAACTCATTTATTATATATATAATATATATATAATTTCTTAATTTGCCTCATCGATCTCAAAATAAGACATTACATTTTACATTTAATGTTGATCAGTATCTTTAAAGAATCCCCTCCCCCATACATTTCAGTTGAATTCACATCAATTATATGTGGGGTTTTGCTATTCGAGATGGGCTGGGCCAGTCCCATCCCTGCGAATGACGATGGTTAATTGTAAATATAAGTTTTTTAAATGTATATATTGTTCTATCTTTGACTGAATCTGTAATTAGCTATAGTTTTTTTTTTTCCAAAATCCAAATTCCAAAAGTGTTGCAACATGCCCACTATTCACACTGCCCCCCTTTTTATAAAGAGTGTAGCACTGGCTCATCAAATTTTTATTTTTTTACTGTATACCCCAATCCACTAAATAACTTAGGACAGCCATGTTGTAGAGTTTAGATATTGCGTACATGACTGAAATGCAACACAAACGGAAAAAATGGTTTGCATGGATTGAATTGCTTTCATTATCATGACAGATCAACACTAAAATGCGGCATTAGAATAGAATAGAATAGAATAGAAAATAATACATCTTTATTGTCACTCACACAATGAACGACATTTAAAATGCAACGTAACGGTAGCAAAAACATGCATTATAGGTTAGATAAAGACTCGAAATGACCTATTGGTTTGGATGTAGCAGCACAAGTTTACTTAACACTGTCGTCACTCACCCGCCAACAGCATACAGTCTGTTCCCAATGGCTGCCACGCCCACCCGGGCCCGCCGAGTGGACATGGACGCCACCATGTGCCAGCGGTCTGTCCTGGTATCGTATGCTTCGCAGTCTCCGTGAATGGCGAACAGGCTGCCCCCACCTGGGACAGAGGCGCACACATACACACAATGTTTAAACGAGACCATTTTTTATTAATTTGACTCTTTGAATTTGCTTCTGACCGACAGCGAAGAGCACGGGACTGGCGCCCTCACAGCGGCGAGGTCGCGTCCTGCTGTTGCTGAGCACGCCTCTCTGCTCGGGCATCAGGTGATACTTGAGAGCCTCGATCAGCAGGTCCTTGCACTCAGAGTGGTGACGCACCAGCAGCTCTGTGTCCACATTGCTCATCAGGAAGTCTCGCTTCAGCAGTGGCAGCCGCACGCACTTCATCAGCTGACAGGACAGCAGCAATGTTCGGTGAATTGAATTTGAAGTGTGCAGTCAGAAATCGCCTCAGGTGAGACAAAAATGAGTCCTACCCATGGAACATGTGGCCGACGCCCATCTATGTCATGTTTCACCCAGCTCAGCACGGCCCGATATACTTCCTCTTCAGATGGTACATTCAGGTTGTCACTGGAAATTAGATCCAGGACCTGCTGGCACAGGGTAAAGTGCCAAATGTAATGATTAAAGGAACAACATAAGAGTCGGTTAGCAACACAACTTATCCAAGACAAGTAAAGAATGCTGCACTGTGAGGTTTCTCTCCACAATATTAAAGATTGTTTCTAGTTTAGTCCATGTTTAAAAAAGTGTGTGAGAAGTGTTTTTCCTGCAATGCTGCTGACAGATGAGCGCTTGAAAAGCAAAAACAGCCATTTTGATGAGTTGCAAATATTTACAGTGTACACAGTTTTCATGGTTAAAAAAATGGAGACAGTGATAAATCACTTCAAAACTTTCTAATGTGACTAACAGAGCCAGAGGGACAGTAAAAAATAAATACCTAATATAATGTGGTTGCACAAGTGTGCACACCCTCTATAAATGGGGAAGTGGTTGTCTTTAGAATTAATCAATCACATTCACAGGCAATGTAAATGGAAGTCAGCACACCACCTGCCAACATTTAAACTTCCTCAGATTAAACCCCATTTAAAGACAACTGTTCTAGTGGGCTTTTCCTGACATTTTACTTTTAAACAGAAGCCTGAACGTTTTGTGCTTACGTTTACTGACTTACTACCAATAGTTTGCCATAATTCCCACCACCTTGATTACGGCCGCAGTTATAGTTGAAAAATAAAGAACTACGCTTCACTCTACATATAATCCTCCTGCCACACACACACACACACACACACACACGTTTCTCACATGCATTTTTTTTTCTTTCTTTGTAATAAAAGGTCTTTCCCCATATATCAGGCATATGAAGGAGATGTGAGAATGCTGTTACATGCATTGAACGCAAAGTTCTTGCCAGAAATTCCTGCAATTATTTCAGTATTGCTGCCGGGTGTCTTAGCAGCCTCACTGACCTGTATGAAGTCGCTCTTTTGGGTTAATCAGAGGCACTTTATATGGTGGCAGGCGTGCATTGACTGCCATTGAACATGATTCTGAATGTAATTGGTTCAACCTGAACAACCACACCACCAGTAAAAAGAGTGAGTTGCACACTTGTTCACCCAAATTATCTCAGTTGTTTTATTTTTACTTTCTCACTCAAAAATATACTTTTTTTTTAATTGAGCTGTACAGATTGCAGGTCACATTAATAGTGGAATACGTTTTGAAATGATTTATTTTTGTTTTATTTGTTTAATCAACAAAACCTGGCATTTGAACAGGGGTGTGTAGATATTAAATATCCACTGTACACATTATGGTACACTTGTGCAATCTAAAACGGTGATTTACAAACTGTGGTGCGGCATTCACAAAAACCCTCCAGGTGTTGCAGAAAAATTCAAGTTGAATGGGTGTCTGTTATAATAATTACTTTTTTTCACAAAATGTAAAAGGTTAAATATGAGCATTCCTTCTATTGTCAACTCCAACACGATGAACAATAAAAATAAAGAATGATGCTCGAAATGCACTTCAGTTACATCAAGTCGCTGGCGTTCTTGCATGGCAGTTGAAGTGCCGTAGTTGAGGCACATAAAATAATGTTCGGAAATTATTGAGAAGAGGAACAGAGAGTGAGTGAAGAATTTAAAACTTTCTGAAATTCTGTTCTGACATCTGCTTTCCACTACCTTTTTTTCATTTATATATATATTTTTTTATATAATTAAGCTTTGATGTGGTGGTCAGTCAACATATGACTGGAATTTTGTTGTCATGTATTCATGGTTAAATAATGGTTAAATAATAAATATTATTTACCACCACCACCAGGCCACAACATGGAGTATACACACATAAACACTTGCTTGTTAATTTAAGGCTTGCTAAGCCATGCTAAAATATCTAAGGCACATAATGTGGTACACAAAATACTGCAGTCTGAGTGTCTGGCTGGCACTGTTCCCAGATATACTGTAGCTGAGGCTGGCTGGGTTTGTTGGGCCAGAGTGGACAGCTGCTGTTTAGTCAGATGAGGGCAGCAGCCTACAGTGTACACGCATCCACTGTATTAGCCATTTCTAGGGGATGCAAACTTAATGGAATATTTTACAGTAATACAACTTTTTACCATCATTTACAGTACCAAGTTGGTTTCATAAGTCATGCTTGGGTAGCTGCTGTGTGTTTTTCAACCTACAAAAAGACCAACCTTTCCCATTCTTTTAAAGATATGCACACTCTTCAACATCCCAGCAAAGTTGGTTTACCGACCCTCTCACCAAACAAATCCTAAAAATAAAAAAAATAAAAGGAAAAAGAAACAGCACACACACACGCTTGGTGTGCAAATATTAACATCATGTTTTTTAAATCAGTTGAGTTACGCACATGTATTTTGGGTATAGCATTTTTTTTTATTGTTCAATTTTGGCTAACAACTTAAATTACAAAGAAGAAATGCTCATATTATTTAATTTGTATTTTGTTAAAGAAAATGTGTCATTAATAAACTTGGCCACCCATAAGAGTGCACGCATTACAGTTGGAGAATCCCTGACTTTGACTGACCAGCCCATTAATCCATGTAGGTTTTCTGCCATTTGTGATGGACACACAGAATGTGATAAAAGAAAATAAACAAATACCGGTATCTATTTTCGGAGCAATGCAGGAAAGTGAACTGACAAAATGACATAGCTTTCCTTGATGACTCAGTGACTCACTGAGAAAAAACGTGCAGTTTTACTGACTTATAGTGAGGTGAACTTAATAGTAGTGTTGTTCCGATACTGATACTGGTATCGACAGAGGCCCCGATACTGATGTTCACTGCATACCGAGCTAAGATATCATATTGACCCTTGAATTCACTGAACCAATGGCAGGACAGCTTTTTCATGTTGAGAAAAAAAAACATAGGTATCAGTATGGTATCGGCATCGGCCGATACTGCAAAGCCGGGTATCGGGGGCCAAAAAACGGTATCGGAACAACACTACTTAATAGATGCCTTATTTTTAAGTGACCAAACTGTTGTTACTATTGCCAAATTGTTGGTTTGAGAGAGAATTATAGAATTGGAAATAATGTGCATCCATTCCTGGCATTTTGCACATACTGTATACATTAGATGACATTTAAGTGTTCATACTGAAAAATGAACACTGATGCCTTAGTGAAGCAATCATTCTTCTGGCTCAATAGAAAGACTGGAAATGCCGACTTTAAGAAATGGAAACCATTCCGCAGCGAGCGGATGCTGAATAAGCTAAAGGTCAACTGAGTTGACATGCCAGATGAAATGTTCTGTAGCAGCTGGGCCGGAGGATAAAACTAATAGGGACTACTGTATGATTGATACACTCAGCTGAGGAAGAGCAAAACTCTTTTAAATGAATGTTAAGAATCCCATTACGTTATAACTCATAGTCACATTCCCTACTTCTTTCACAAGTTTTGTGTGCAGCCAAAAAAGGGAGGACAGACAATCCTCATTAGGATGCATGACTGTACCTACACCCACCTGTTTCAATGGCAGCAACATGAACTCCTCTGTCTTGGACACCTCCACAAAGTGCTGCAGGACGTACTTGTGCGCCGACTTGAGGAGGTCGCTACAAGAATGCGTGTCAGCAAAGCCTCGAATGCCCAAGCAGTTGGAGGGGTCCAGCTGGCTGAGGAGGAACTTGCAGCAGGCATCACGCACCCCATTGAGTTGCAGCAGGCTAGCTGCCGGAAGCAACGTCTAAGGAATGGATTGCAGATGGAAGTATTCCGAGTGTATTCAATGCATAGGGATGATTGACGATCTAATCTGCAGGTTACCTGAACGTTACCTTCCCCGACCACGATCTCTGCTGTGTAGGTGTACTGAATGAGCTGCTCCAATGCCTGGGCGTCGATATCATGTAGCGTCACGTGGGTCTGACGACTCTCTGACATCTCATCTACGTACGAGTACACAATAACAGTAGTTACCATCCATCCAATTTGTATACCACTGTACTGCCCAGATCTGTTGACTCGGCTAAGATGATACTAGATGCATGTAATTATACTCATTTGTTGCAATCTTTAGAATACCTTAATAAATATACTACAGAAATTGTAAACCAATAGGAAAATGTGTAATCACTGCAGTATATTTTTGCACTAAATACATTGCACCACACAACTAATTCACACATGTAGAGATGGACCAAGAAACAGCTCAAAAAGGTGACTGGGGTCAATTTGGAGATTTGCTTAGGGACACTATAACAGTGCACAGCTGCTAGAATCTATCAATACTTTTTCATTTGCGGAACAATCTACCCCACATTAGTAATTCAATCATGCATTTATTAGAATGATCATAATTATGATTACAGTATGATTTTTATTATTACTATTATGTCACTTTTTTGCAGAAAGCTGTCAGCAAGGTTATTATAGTATTATATACAAAAACTAACAAAATAACTAGAACTAAAATTGAAAAAACATTTTCATTGACGAAATAAAATAAAAACAAGTGCTGTTAAAAAAAACATAACTAACTGATTTGATATTTATAGAACTAACAAACTAACTATAGCAAAATGTCCTTCATTTTCATCTTTGTCAATGAATTTCATAGTACATGTACTTTCGGAAGTTCATTTTAAATTGATTTATTTATGTAATACTGTACAGCCAAACAGAAGAAGGAATGTTAAACAGTCATTTGGGAATTATAGTTTACAGTATTTTACTGTATTTTTATCTTGCACTCCATAAATACGGTACTCGAAGTACCAAAACTGAAGCCACAGCTCATTTTAAAAACTAGGCTAAAATGAAGCATTCTCGAAAAAATAAAAACTAACAAAAAATAAAAAACACAGTCTAAAACCAAAACTAACTGAATTTTAAATACATAAGTCAATGCTCTGTCCTGGCTAGGATCGACGGCTCCCCTCTTTGGTGGAGGTTTTCATGCATGCCAGATCCACCACACCAGCATCTATCAAAATTCAAACACAATCTGCTTCTTCCTCTGGTCGTTGAATCGGCGGAGGCTGATGTCTGTGTATCTCACTCTGCTTCATCTGTCCTTCCTTCCTTCCTTTCCTCAGTCTCTCCTTTGGTCTCTTGAGGTCTCCCTGATTTGTTGGAATTTAGATGTTTCTGGGGTTGGTGAAAGACTGGTTGGTAACCCGGTGGGTAGTAGGTAATGTCTGGTCGGTGCTGGATTTCCCTTTCCTTTCTTTGATCCTTCCTCGGGTCTCCTGACAACCTCACGACTCTAGCTGGATTCTGAAGTATTTGGTTTCGGTGAACGGTATGGGATTTTTAATAGGTTTTAGTGAACTAATGAGTACACACTCACACACATGCACACGCACATACACATACAATATAAAAACAAAGAAAAAAAGAGCCCACTGATGATGACATGTCAAATCGGTAAAATTACTGAATGAACAATACTGACCTCTCAAGAAAATATATATATTTTTTTTTAAATAAAAATAAAAGTTAGAGGAGGCATGGATACAATGATCCTGAAAAGCAAGGTGGTGTTTGCTGCACACATATGTTGTTTTTGACATTAAACTCAATATCTTAAAATATCCCGAAATTGTACGGGATTGAAAGTACAAAGGAAAAAGACGTGCAGGCTGCTTTTAGGGGATTACTGTATGTATGCTAAACTTACTGGTAAACATGGCGTGGAAATAAGGGCTGCAAGAAGCCAGCACCACTTTGTGCGCCTTGATCTCTTTGTTGGAAACGTGAAGCACAATATCGCACAGCAACCCACGTTGTCGCATCCTGTTCATGGACACGAAGGAGTCGTGGTAGTGGCGCTTGGAGTTGTGAGAGATGCTGTGGCCGTCGCGGTTCAGCAGCTGCATGCCTCCCTCCATCATGGTGCCGGGTGTGGCGGTCGCCAGCTCGTGCCTATGCCGCACTCTGGGCAACTGAAAGATTGATTGTCATTACCTATAAGACTACAGTATAAAATATCATTTGTCAACAGTCTTCCACCTGAAAGAGCTTAGTTCATCAGCTGGTGTTATGACAGGTGTCCAGAGCAATCACTGCTCTTTTTGTTACTGCAGTATTTCTCATGGTGACAGCTATGACAGGACGCGTGTCAGCACAACAGAGATCCAAGAAGTCCGATCATTAATTGCATACTGGCACTGATTAAAACCCAAAGCACCAAAATTGTAGGTCTACAATGCAGTTTCAGTATGCACATTAATACTTGAATTATAATTCGACAAAAGGAGAATGTAGCTCAACACTGTCTTTCTTTGCAAAGTGAATAATTTGATTGACACTGTCAGATATTACTATTGTGGTGGTTGGTGCCAAACTGCACATCATAGTGATGCAGATTCTAATATTTTGACCCTCTGATGTCATTAAGGTAGCCAAATTATAAACATCACTGAGTGTTATTGTGCAATTCCACACCACTGCAAACTAACACTTTAATGGCTCTTTGGTGGTTAATCAAATGTGGCACAGTTGGTTATAAAGTACCACTTGATTGTCACACCTACCAAGTGGGGCGAAATTTGTTCTCCGCATTAAGTACACTGCTTGCATCGTGTGGTACATGTACCCATTGGGTGTTTGCTATTAACTATTGGAGACAAACAAATACAGTTACCTACGGAAAATAATTGGTGTGGGGGGCACTGATTTTTTTAAGTCCACTAAAAGCAAAGAACTCAAGGCTAAAGCCTGAAACTAAAACAAACATGATCATTTTTGTTAAAAACTAGATTTGTTTTCTTCTGTCACACCACAGTTGTCTGGCATCTAGCGCTACCTTGTTATTTTTTTAAGCATAATAAGCCGCGCATCACATGCACAACGCAGTTTGCTCTGCTAATATGGAGTTAGGGACAATCTTAATGCCCACAATTTGTCTCCGAAGCTTTAGCTGGCATCCGCAAAGCTCTGACAGCATATCCAATGTTGGCAACGTAAAAATAATACTGTACAACAACACATTTATAACTCTAATAATGCATTTTTATCAACATGGTCTCTTATTATCCATAAAGAACATTAACAACATCAGAAATATAATAGGATATTCTGTCTTTACCGGTAGCTTTGTTGCGGTTATATTTGCAATTCGTGTCTCTCCAGAAACGGTGTAAGATGAGCCTGCAGCTGTCGCAGTCAGGATGGATTGAAAATAGGCTCCAGCAAAGAGCTATCTGCCCATATTTGTCTCTAGCATAGGAAATATTAAATAATAATTTAAAAAAAAGACTGTTTCGTGTCTTGTATACGATTGACGTCATTGCAAAAAAAAAAATGTATGGACGCTGACATGGGATTGTTAAGGTAGAACGGATACAGTTTCTTTAAATTCATAATATAGCTCAAATTTAAGAACTAACATTTGTATTAAGATTACTATCCAAGTAAGACATTTTCGTATCAAAAATATTTATATTTAAAAAACCTACAGCGTATGTTAAACTTGAGTTCACGATCACGCGGCTTATAAAAAGCAACCTTAAGAAGTACTCGACCGACTCTGAGTCCGGAAGTAATTTTTGAATGATATGACTGCGCTTGCGCGAAAGGCCGGGCTGCTTTTAAAACAACATTGGTCAGTTGTTTTGGTTAGCGTTGAAATTACATTAAATCACATAATTCCATACACATTTAAAGAGATTACAGTCACACGTGGCTGAATAAATAAAATATATATTTTGTCAGCGGAGGGTAAATAAAGGCAGTCTGTAACGCCACGCGACGCTCGTACTCACCAGCCGCCGCTGTCGGCGTGACAGTTGAGAGTTGTTTATGTTCGTGAACTTTCCCAGCTTTGCACAAGCCGGTGTATAGAAAATTACTAATAAACAAAGAATACAACTGTTCCGATGTCTGTCCCGTGGATGTAGCGATCATTCAATTTAAAGCTCATGCATCGTCACAATACAATTCGATAAATTTTAGATTCTCGTGCACGCCGAAATGTTTTTTTTTGTTTTTGTTTTTAATGATACAAAATGTAAACATATTAACTGTTAAATTTCTACTGTTAAATTTTGTTTTGAGGGATTCAATAACTGCACATATTTAAGGGAATTACACGTTCATTATTAAGGTCAAAACAAAATAAAATAAAATAAAAAAATCAATGAGCCAGCATCACCAGTTGTCCATGAAACACAAAACCAACAGTACCCGGTGCATTGTGGGTAATTGGGCTTCGGCGTCACATGTTGAATACAGC
Organism: Vanacampus margaritifer; assembly: GCF_051991255.1. NCBI lineage: Eukaryota > Metazoa > Chordata > Actinopteri > Syngnathiformes > Syngnathidae > Vanacampus > Vanacampus margaritifer. The sequence continues at coordinate 29,069,407 of NC_135432.1, read as the reverse complement.
ATGGCAGGGAAACGGTTCGTGCTATCATCATACTTACTATATATCATACTTTACCCTCCCTAGTGTGTTGTCATACATATCTTCGCAAGTCTTACCAACGCACTCGTTATGGTTTGGCAATGTTGAACAGTGAAAGTGAATTAGTTTAACGTGACTGACTAGTGTGCGACTCGAGCTGATTTGAAATGTGCTAGCTTGAGGAAGTCCTTGCTAGTTGTTGCTAACAACAAACCACATAACTTGTTTCCTGTACTGCATATGAAATGTTTGTTGACGATGCTTGACACTATTGTTTCTCCGTCTACGTAGATGATTTATAGAAATGTTATCTTTGTCGTAGAAAACTAGAGGACCTCACTTTAGATGAGTTCTTGCGGTCGGGCTTGGATTCAGATGATGAGACTCAAGCTGAATCTTCCACGCGAAGTGGACAGAAGAAAAATGTACAGAAGAAAAAGGACAAGAAAAGGGATAACAAGTAATTATCACACTTGTTGATTCAAATGTAAATCAAAATCCAAACTTTACTAGTTAATCAATGCATTTTTTTCTTCTTTAGGGATGAAGTGAAGCAGGGTAAAGCGTCCCAGCACAAGGAGCAACTGTCTAGATTAAAAAATAAAGATCCAGAGTTTTACAAGTTTCTGGAGAAAAATGACAAGAACCTCCTGAATTTTGAAGACACTGATACCTCTGAGGATGAGGATGATGACAAGTACCACACACTGCCATCCATGCTAGAGGTGGGTCTGACATCACTGTGTAAATTATACATTCATAAGCTATTTCTCAACAATAAAATCATCCTTTCATGTAGGAGGCCAGCGATGAGGAGGAAGAGAAGGATGAGGCTCCAAAAGCTCCTAAGAAATCTAAGAAGAAAGATGATGCTATTCAAGTCACTGAAAAAATGATTCAAGCTTGGAAAGCTTCTATAAAAAAGGAACCTACCCACCGCCTCATCAAAGAGATCACCCAAGCCTTCAAGGCTGCAGTTGCTACAACAAAGGGTGATGGAGCTACCCAGTGCAAATACAAGGTGGATGACAGTTTAGGTAAGAACAGATAATTTTACATGGACCATTGGTTATATTGTAATATTATTAACATTGAACCATTGACTAATCTAGGCTTAAGTTCTTTGTCTCCATGCAAAATGACTGCATTATTATATCACTCAAGACATTGCGAAAGTTTTGTCAAATGCAAGACAAATTCATCTGCGTCAATAAATGAGTTCAATATGGACTGGTAGTTTTCAGTCATAGCTGGAAACCTATATCACTTTTACGTTACAAAACTCCATCCATGCTTTGTCAAAACTACAAGACAACAGAATGACAATTTACTAACATCGGCAAAGCAAAGTAAACAATATCAGCATATATTCTCTTCTTCATTGTTTTGTACACAAAATATTCTGACTGCTCATAACTCGTCTTTAAAAGAGGCTTTTGTGCTTTGTTAGTGGAAGAGGTATACAACATATTACTGAGGTACAGAAAATAAATCAATCACTACGATAATTTGTTTTATTTAACTCACCCCGAGCACATAGCAATTGGATGGATGTATAATGCCAGTCGTCCTATCTTCCGTTCAACCAGAAATCAGACAGTATTTTCAAACTCAAATCTATTGTACAGGCCCATACAATCTGTGAAGTAAAGCTGGGCGCATGTCAATGATGTCATCGCATAGCACATGTTGATGACGTCATCATGTTTGCGTCCCCGCCTTGCGCACGTCTGGCACTTAGCGTAACAAATAAGAGTAAAAAAAATATAAATAATCACAAGTGGTTCATGAAGCTTCATTTTCCGTCACTATTTGCAACTATTTCAGTCTCTTTCTCTTTGTGTTACATAAAACCTAGACATGTGCAGTTTACAATGGCCACTTGTGCATGCCCTTGTGATCTTCAAGTGAATACTTGCTCTAAGCCAATTCTGTTTTCATTTAAAATATAAGTAATGTTTTTTGTTTGCACTATTTTGCACCAGAGAGTGCTGACTTTTAATTTTGATCTGAGATTTACACAGTAAATGTTGTTATCCAAAGTAAATTTATTATTTCATTGTTTTTTTTTTAAATCCATTTAGCTTCTATGTAAGGACTATGTAAACCAGTAAGTAAATTATTTATTTAAAAACAAAAACAAACATTGAATGCCGTTTATACAGTGAAATGAATTTTGGGCCATATCGCTCAGCTCTCCTGTGAAGCCTTTTTAATGGCAATGAAAATTGCTAATGTAAGTTATGTAACCCTTGTGACAGCACTATCAATCAAAGCATCCATAACAACTACAGTATAAAACATTTTTTTTACAAACCACTGCAATTCTGGATGTTAAAATTACCCCACCTCTTGTTAAATATGGCAATTCAAGATGTCAGTATTTAATAGTTGTACAGTGGATACTATTGACAAACAATAGGCACTTTTAGGACTTTTTTTTTTTGGGACTACAAGGTGCTTTTGGGAACTGCCAACAAAACTGGACATCTCAAATCACATGAAGAAAAACACTATTGATTAATTAAACCTAGCAATAACACCAAATTTCCACCAGATGGTGCCAAATTACACTTTGATACTTACAACCTAGCCAAGCTATTCAACACATTTAGAAGGATATTTTCCCAAAAATCTAAATTTATGATTTGTGAATGCCAAACAGTGACTATGAGAGAGTTCACTGTACTATCTTTAACTGCTGTTGATCTGTTTTTATTGATGTAACAGTAAGTGATGTAATTAACTGTCGCCATGTTCTCTAACTCTGTCTGTAGTGTTTAATTCCCTGGTCCTCTTCTGCATCCGAGACATTTACAACGCCTTTCAGCGGATACTCGACTTAAAGGCAAATACAGACCAAAAACGGTATGCTGAGAATCTCTTATCTGCCAAATTTTACCACTGGCCGTCTGTTTACTTAACTGTCGATGAAAATAAATCCTTGACTTTCTTTCGTTGCTTTTGTTTTTAGGCTGGTGTTACCACAATCTAGTCATAAATGGCAGAAGAATCAATTGGACATTAAGATGTATGTCAGCGGCGTCATTCAGGTTTGTTTGCTGCTATCATTCTGTAATGTCAATTGTAGGGAAAGAGCTGATCAATTCTGAAGTTGTGCCTCTTCTGTGACACATTCTTGATAGCGTTACTTAAACACTTATGCATTCTGTTTTGATGATCTCCATCCACAGTTGTTATCCTGTCTAACAGAGGCCACAGTCATCAGCGCTGTCCTGCGACACGTCAATCAGCTCGTACCTTATTTTCTTTGTCTTCCCAAACAGTGTCGGCACCTTGTTAAGGTAGGATTGATGCTGGATAGATGTAGAATAGTAATATTTTTTAATCTGGTGAAGAAAATAAATAATGAGTCAACACCATGATCAATGCATGAATTTAGAATTTTTGATTCCATTGTTGTGTCAACTTAAATTTTTGTTTATCCACGTCATGTCGGTTGTGTTGTGTTCAGCAATTGATAAAGCAATGGAGCACCGGAGAGGAGACAAGTCGGGTCCTTGCTTTTCTGGCCCTCAACAAAATCTGCAGACACAAGCAAGAAACTTATCTTGAGCCCCTTCTGAAGGTGAGTAGCAAAAAAAGATACAGTAAGACATTTCATCATGGACTATTATAAGGATATAAATGTAACTCTCCACAGCAAATGTACATTTCTTATGTGCAAAACTGCAAGTTCACATCTCCCAATGCGCTGCCCATGATCAACTTCATGCAGCGCACGCTAACAGAGATGTACTCCCTGGACACGCAGGCCACCTACCAGCATGCCTTTATCTATATCCGACAGCTCGCCATCCATCTTAGGAATGCCATGACCATGAAGAACAAGGTTGGTTTCTCATAATATGAATGAATGAACGCAGACTACTAAACCAAAGGAGCATTTGAAATCTAATCCTATAAAGAATGGGGAACAGAATTAAGAAGGACCTTTTGTTTTGAGCCACTCTGAGGTTGCATAAGCTACATTAACATTAATATATATTAGTGATGCACCAAATTTTTGGGCCGAAATAAAATTAAAGCCGAAAGAATATGGCTAAAATAGGTTGTGGTGACGCAAGCAAAAAAAGTCTGTTTGAATTAAACAGCAAACGCGGGGGTGAGTGTCTGCGTGGTCTTCTTGCTGGCTTTTCATTGTGTGGGTCAGTCGCAGCAGCTCCCGGGGTCATTGCGCACACCGCAGGAGAGGCGCGTCGCTTGGTGTACAACATTTAAGTGGGTCGAAAAAAGACAGAACTACCGTGTACTGCAGTACAGGTGAGCCATTCTTTCTCCCGCAGCGCCTTCCTTCCCTTTTTTATTTTATTTTTATTTTTTTATAAATAACAGCCCCTCGAACGCTTCCACTTTTTCACCGGCATCCCGGTGGCCATGCTAAATACTTTAGCTAATACTAGCACTATTGCTATCAACAGTTTTAAACACGGAAACACTTACCGTTATCTCAGGGTGGCTACAGACCTGTACAGGACACCAAGTGTGACTTTGCAGTCCGTTCCCGAAGCCGATTAGCTGGTGCGAACAAATTTATTTATTTATTTTTAAATGTTGGTTAATATGTGAATGTGCTGATTTTAAATGCGCCGCAATTTGTCCCGCCGCAGGCATCCGTCCCCGCCTGTGCAAACTACATTGACTAAGGTGCAATCGCACCGCCAGAAAATGCTCAACTCTCGTTTAATGTACCATTAGCCAACATGTCTGCGGTGTGGGCACATTTCAATTGATATTGTGCTTGGTTAAAATGACAGTGCTAAATAAATATTTTATAATTATATTATAATTTTAATAAATTATAATAAATGCAATGATAGTAAAAATTAGCAAATATTTTTTTTCCGGCGTTTTGGTTTTTGATCAAGCATTTATATTTCGGTGCATCCCTAATATATATATTACATTTTATATAAAAAAACAGGTGTAGGTTTATCAATTCAATGCATTGTTCTTTTTTTTTTTTTTTTATATCAATTGTCTAGTCAAAACTTAATTAAAAAGGGTTTTTGGTCAATTTATGTAGGTGCAAAAGTAAGAAAACCCTGAGCTGCATTGCTTAAAACAAGCAGTCAAGTAGGATCAGGTAGGACAAATTGGTAGCTAAAGTAATTACTGAAATGGAATGAAATGAGAGGTTTAGCAAAGAAATTGTGCATCACTGACTGCAACAGAGACAAATCCACGTCACTTTAGTCTCACCCAGGCAAACCCATACAGGTCAGTCATGCTGAGAGGAAGAGAAATCTCAGGGGGCCTCAGGAAGTGGGTAGTGACAGCACATCTGAGTACTCTCCAATACCAATAGCGATTTCATACAATATCAGTAGGAATTATATATACTTTTATAAAAAAAATTAGTATGAAATGTTAGAAGAGATTTGATCAAGTGATACTATTCAAATAGTCAGCACTCAGCAACAGTAGGTATGAGAACATATGACCCATTTATTCCAAAAAAATTGGGTTACATTATTTTAATCTCAAACATGAGAATGTACTGCACATGAATAAAACAAGTACAAAATAAGTTAAAGAACCCTGAGAAATAACCCTAATAAAGTAAATAAAAAGAAATACCACCCCATGCTAGCTCCAGACGCTGTTGGATAATAGAGCAGGAGCGAAGTCTGGAATGGACCACTTGTGTACGAGTGCTAATTAATATTATGTTATTTAATAATTTAGGATGTAAACCGATATAATCCGGTTCTGTTTTTTTGGGGGCTGAGATTGGACCAATATCCAATGTCAATATCGGATCTGGACACCCCTAGTCCCTAGAGCAGTGGTTCTCAACCGCGGTCCTCGAGTACCCCTATCCAACCTATTTTCCATGTCTCCCACAAACAACACAGGTGTTTCAAACGATCAGCTAATCAGCAAGCTCTGCATGAAGGCTGATAATGATCCTCAGCTGTGTTGGCTGATGAGACATGGAAACCAGGCTGGATAGGGGTACTCGAGGACAGGGGCTGAGAACCAGTGCTCTAGGACAATGGCAGACAAACTCGGTCCTCGAGGGCAGGAGTCCTGCAGGTTTTGGAGGTTTCCGTCTTCCAGCACAAGCTGATTTTAATCAACGATCGTTATCATGCTTATGCAGAGCTTGCTGATGAGCTGATGATTTATCAGCTGTGTTCGAGAAGGGAAACATCCAAAAACCTGCAGTACTCCGGCCCTCGAGGATCATGTTTGTTCACCCCTGCTCTAGGTTGTCTCACAGCCCCCATCTGTTACAAACAGCACATATTTGGAGTGACTTGTAATTAATTATGTGTGCAGTTTTGATATGTTGCTTATCGCTGGCATGGGGCCGAAAACTTAAGTCACAATTTGCAGAATTTTACATTTGTTAAATAAAAATCTACACTTCTGGTCGGTCTACACGAGTGTGCATCATTTTGACCAATTATTGACCAATATAAACTGTTGAAAATGGCTCTTTGATCCAATGTTAATGGTTAAACAAACATGCCGTTTTTGGGGTCTCCTGCAAAATTACGCTTTGGGAAGTACAATGTTTTATTATGTATTACACTGAATACAAAAAAAGAATCATCAAATATTTTATTTTCAATATGTGGCCAAATGCATTTGGAAAAAAAATGACAACCCAAACATTAGGAAGAATTGGTTGCTTTTACGTAGTAAACCATCAGCCAATGTAATTCAGTATGATATCAAATAGTTATTATTGATATCAGACACTCAGTAGCGTATGTATGTTCATGTCCCTCAATTTTAGCTTGTGGAACCTCCTCTATGCTCAGTTCTTATTTCTCAATCAAATGCTCCATAATATGGTAGTGTGAGAACAACTTCTGTGTCGCGTTCATTGTTTTGAGGAGTGGGGACCTTAGGAACGTTGCCATTAAGAGACTGCAGATGAACCCTATGAAACTGTGCCTGTGTGTGTTCTTTAGGAAACATACCAGTCAGTGTACAACTGGCAGTACATCCACTGTCTATACCTGTGGTGTCGCGTCCTGAGCACCCTGCATCCCAGTGATGTCCTCCAACCTCTCATCTATCCACTGTGCCAAGTCATCATTGGTACTATCAAGTAAGTACTTTGTTTACCACAGCGATTGTATCCAATGTTCCTTTTTAAGGAGTGCAGCAAAAAAAAATTTTTCTTTAGCTGCTGTATGTTTTACCAACAGCAGGTGGCAACAGTGATCAATGTGTTCTGTCCCACTACAGGTTGGTACCCACATCAAGGTATTATCCTCTGAGGATGCATTGTTGCAGAGCCCTCACGCTGCTATCAGGCAGCACCAACACGTTTGTCCCGGTTCTCCCTTTCCTCGTAGAGGTGAGTCTCCATGCCACTCTAGTGCCTCATTTGTCCACTTCAAGCATGCTAATGTGGCTGATGGCTTTCTAGTTTTTCTCCAGTGATCCTAAAAATATGTACTTTATTTTGACACCTCATAATAAAGTGCCAGTACATGATGTTTTGGACTGTTCAAGATAAACGTATACAAGAAGGGTGAGGGCCTTCTGTTCCGGTGATTTAAAATTTATTTAAATTTTTTTACAGTACGGGCTACAGTAAAACACACCACCAAGTGTTCCCCAACACTCACATATACTTTTTTTTTTTTTTTTTACATACACTACATAGTAATTTGTCTTTTTATCTAAATTGAGACAATATTGAGATTGATTTTCCAGAATGTCTTGCCGACCATTTAAATTAATATGGACGACCACCAGTGGTGGGCAAATTTAGTTCCCGTTCCCTGCTGAGTCTGAGCAACAGAGAGCTTTGTTGCCTTAAAATGGTACGTCACCAACTGACAACTTCTTCACAGGGTGTTGTGCGTGTGCTTTGTTCGAGAGAAGAGAGTGCTCTTTGCCGCCAGCAACGACTAGCTTCCCCCAATAGGAGTGGTCTTTGTGTAGGTTTGTGCGTGTAGCAGTTTGATAGAAGCGATAAAGTCATGGTTGTGGTTCACACTCTGGTCTCAACACGCTCTGCAGACCACATCCTGTCTCCCTATGCCTTACACAACACCCCTTCTTACCCGTACTTTCACGCAGAGACCATGCCCCATTTAGCTAAGTCACCCCCCACCCCCTTCCCCTTCCCCAACATCAAAACCATTTGTGATGCACATTTTTTCCTCTGCTTTTTCCATTTACTGCTCCTCTTGTTTAAGGTAAGAAGAGGTGCGCTGCTACTGATTTAATTAGGGGAAGAGCGGCAGATGCTCCCTCCTCTGGTGTGGCTGTGTGTGTTCTTGCCTCTCCATGGGGGGTGTTAAGTTGGAGCTTTCGCATCAGCAGTGTGTGTGTGCATGCATGCATGCATCAGGGTTGGTCTGTGCTGTCCCACTTCCCCTTGGTTCCCCCTCAGACCGCCACCACATCCTCTGTTTATAGAGACAGCAGCGGCCAGCGCCGCCGCTTTGCTTCGCACACACTGAGCGCATTAACGACCACACAGGCACACAGAACCACACAATGATAAGCGGGTGTCAGAAATAGCTTCAAACACGTACACAGCACATTTTCACTCGTGCGCCATGTGGATGAATAGTCGACGCGCCGGCTGGAATGTTCCCTCACAGCCTAAGAATGTGCCGCATGACCGTAGCATAAAGTGGAGAAATAAATGTTAGGCTGTACTTTACCAATGGAATATTTCAAGTCTGTGTTCTTAATCAATTCAGCCATAACACTGATCATCCCCATGATGGTGTTGACTATTTTATTTTTTTGCTAGGCTTTTTTAAATGTTATCCATCCATCAACCTTCTAAACCACTTATCCTCGTTAGGGTCGCAGTTGTGCTGAATTTTGAAACCTATACCAGCTGATTTCTGGCGGGGGGGCAAGAAACACCTTGGACTCGTCACCAGTCAATGGCAGGACACATATTGACAAACGACACTCACATTCGCACCTATGGACAGTTTAGTCTTCTGTTAACCTAAGAAGGATGTGTTTTAGAATGTGGGAGGAAACCCAAGCACCCGCAGAAAACCCGTGCAAACGCCACACAGGAAGGAGAGTGCCCAGATTCGAACCCCGTACCCCAGAATTGTGACGGGGATCTGCTAACTGCTCGGCCACCGTGCCACCTAAATTTTAATACCTCAAGGGGAAATTAAATGTATGACAAGACACTCAATTTATTGCAGGTTCATACTAAAACTATGATATCCCATCCCTACTGTTGTTAAATTATTACTTATATATAACTTTAATCTGGTAAAATTATTACTTTATTATTGTAATATTAAAATTGTATTGTCTTAATTATAGCATAAATCCACCGCTTCAAGCTACGCTTGAACATTGTTAATGTTGCAGACCAAAAAATACATAGAATTTTAACCAGTGGAATAGAAGAAGAATACACTTTTACATGCAGAAGGGTACTGTATGAAACCATAGTTAAGTCTATCTACATTTCATATTTTGAAAGCTTCACAATTTCTTAGCCTTGTAACAAAATGTCATGTTTCCACGAAACAATACACTTAAGTTTATTTTTTCATGATGAGTTTGTATCTTTTTATGTGGTGTGCATTTGCTACCACGGGGTCTGTTGGTGGGATGGAGATCACTCTATAAGCTACATAAATAGTGCAATTATTGTTGCATCGTAGCAGCAATAATGGTAAACATCCAGTGTTTTGGGTTGTTTCTTCTTGGAACGTGGCTGTTAATTCCCATATACCACGGATGATCTCTGATCTGGTTCCACCTTTTTAAGTGCTGTATTACTAGCGCCTTTTACATGGCCTGTAAAAGCCGGCATTTCCCCCTTATTTTTTTCGCTGTTCTGTTTAAACGGCACCAACATTGAATGGAGGAGCAAAGTTGACCTTGACATTTTTCACTTTCAAACGTAGTATCATGGATGTAACAGGACGACACCTGCCTGTAAAGGAATTCCAATATACCAGGGTCAGGGTGTTAAATTCCAGGGTGTAAAGTTCATCACCCAACACTCGCTTCTCCCACGCTGTTGTGCTGTCTCTCTCTTGTGTAAAAGAGGCCAGTGTATTAGGTAACCCAACTGTTGTGCTTTGGTACAGGTGAACTTTTGATAGAATTACAAAAAAGGAATGTGACATCCTTAACTTAACTGGATTTGTGGAAACATGGTCACACCGGTGATCTAAACTCCCCAATCATGCGGCCTACTACAAGTCTTTGCTCCAGCGACCCAGACGCGTTTGTAGTGATGTCAATTACCTTGCATAACAAAACAACCTTATTCACCTGTGGAAAATGTGACTTTACTGGTTATCTTCGGTCATTGCAGCTGCTTTCTTTTAAGCATGTTGCTCAAACTTAAAATTGTTGAGTAGCAAACTGCCACAGTAAACTCGGCACTGACGTTCCAACAGCATGCTATGACTAGACTAGGTGGAACATACTGTAACATGAGAGGTGCGCCCCCCTTTCCCCACTCCCAAGGATGACCAGGGCCACAAAATCCGTTTTTTTTATTTTTTCTTATTTCTTTACTTTACACTTTAATATAAACAGCAAAAGGCTCAGGGTGCACTTATGTACAACATGGGTTTAAGATGCAGTCACGAAAAACAGAATCAGGATAAATGGTACAATTGGAAGCTGCAACTCTATAGTCACTCACCAATGAGCTTCCAGCAACTTAGAAACAAAAGGGCATACTAAAGGTGGCAATACCACCCTCTGGCAGGGAGGGACAAAACCACAGCAAAAATAACCCACGGTAAGAACACCCATTAACCTAAGAGCAAACATTAAATTTTTGTATCACTAAGACCTAGGGCATTTTTTGTATCACCAAGATCTAGTGCAATTGCTCCCTAAATGCATTGGCATGGTCTTTCCTGGTCCTTCCCTCCATGCTAATGACCTTCATGGTCATTGGCATAGTTTCCTTAGAATGTCTATGAGGAGGTTCTCTGGCAGCAGGAGTAAACTATGTATCGTGAAACAATTTTGGAAGACATGATCTCCCCGTGTTGCTTCACAACACGTTTTAGAGGATGGCCTTGGTAGATGTGCTGTTTTATAAGCAAGGAGCAGAACAAACGGTAGAGGAAGATGAGGCTTGATGTTGCTTTTTTCCATACCTTATGAAAAAAATTGAACAAAGTTTTGTTTCTAGAAATTGGAAGGTAAGTAGTCACATTTAGTCTAAATTTCCATGTTAAAAGACAAGTAGCATTTGAAGAGCTTAGTAAACTGGGAGACAATTAGAACCATCCGAACGTCCACAGTGGTGTTCTTGTATCTGATCGCTTTGAAGCTGCTGGCTCACAATTCACGTTAATCTTTCTCTTCACAGCTCTTTCAGCAAGTGGACTTCAACAAGAAACCAGCTCGAATGAGTAAGAAGCCCATCAACTTTGCAGTCATCCTGAAGCTGAACAATGTCAACTTGATGGAGAAAGCGTACAAGGTATCACTTGGAAAACGGGGCCTTTGAAGGTCACATGCAACAATAGCCTTTTTTTATTTAATACAGGAAACTCCTGAATGAAGGCAGAAAGGTTTATGGGATTATTGTTTGAAAATTGTGAAAAGTTGATGTTACACTTTCATTTGTCTATGAATTTCTAGTACAATATTGTGATTTTTAGGAGAGTTCCAATTTCAATTGATTTTTAGAGGGAAAAAAAATCTATTTTATGAATGGGATGTGTAACTTTTAAACTGTTTGATTTCAAATCAACAAAATCATTGCACTGCACAGCTTGACAATAGTATAAAAGTCACATTGGTGTAAATTGATAGGCCCAAATAACCACAGTTAGAAATGTGCATCGGATCTTTGTTGCGCTGAGGAAGAGCAGCTGATTTGACGTGCGGTTCAGGCCTTGGCTATGTTGTTACACATCTGACATTGTGTGCCAAGTGTGTGTGTGTTTGCACACATAAGGGGATTGAGCACTCAAAGTCCTCCTCCCAGGCCTCTAAAACTGTCCCTAAGTCACCACGCTCAGTGCCGTGGCCAAGAGGATTGTAGCACGGCCCTCTGGGATTATTCCCGCATGGTTTGTAATGGGTTTTTTTCTTACCTGGCTGTCACCTGACAGACATACACTCATGAAAGTCTATCAGCGCTTCCTAAATGTTTACACATAAACCCAGACAAAACCATTTACAAATAAATGTAGGTCGCAAATTGGTAAAATATGTCGTTTAAAATACTTTTTTTTTTCAAAATTGTTGTATTTTACCCTAATTCCATCTGGAGTTTTCCTTAAACAACAGCTTGTACACCAATGATTTGCATGGCTACTATTTAAACAATTAGTTGTATGGAATCCACACGAATAACACAGAGTCATGCCTAATTTTGTACAATATGCAAACTCTGTTGCAGGACGGATTGATCGACCAGCTGTATGACCTGATACTGGAATATTTCCACACTCAGGCTAGCTCCATAGGTTTCCCAGAGCTCGCTCTGCCCACTGTTCTTCAGGTAACATACACTATTTGTTGCTGTGGTCCTCATTGTTAAGTCATTTTAAGTTTAATACACGCATACACACAAACTGTATATACAGCAATAAAACTTTTACTTGTTTTTTAACCCATTTGTCTGTTGTGATACACTATAAAAAAGCTGAAAGGTCATTGAATATTAAGGGTTTTTTTTTTTACCGTTTCTATTAACAGTGGATACGTCCATTTTATTTGTATTAATACAAATTATTTAACGTTCAAGTGCTGTTTCCTTCAACCCTAACGCTCTTCCTCCTCCAGCTGAAAGCGTTCCTGAAAGAATGCAAAGTGGCCAATTACTGCAAGCCGGTACGCCAGCTGCTTACGAAGGTGCAAGAGAACAGCGACCACATCACAGCAAGACGACAAAGCGCCACCTTCGGAGTGGCCAATGCTAGTGCTGTGGTGAGTGGGGACCAAAGGGCTCTAAAAAAATGTTTATTATTGTTATTATTTATTCTTATAAATGTTGAAATACAGCTTTTTAGCATTGTAGTTTTTAAAGTGCTAAATAGGCACAGGTGAACTTTAGCCAACAAGAAAACATTACAGGTAATTAATACACTCAATGCATGTCTTATTAAGAATGATTAGTTGATTTATCCACCCAAAATTATAAAAAAAAAAAAATCCCAAATACCGGGGGGTTTTGACCAGCTTGATCAGAATCCATCATGACTGCAATATTATCAACTTTTAAAACAAACTTTCTCATTGAGATCAATAATATTATATAGTAATTTGTTTTAGAGCTGAAAATGTCGCCATCATTACAGGTTTGTACAGGCAATAAATTGAGTATCATGCTAACATTAATTTAAAATAAACTAGCAGTATTATTCACATGAGATGTACCCTCCATCTGATTTTTTTTTAATTAACTATACATGTCCAAGGAAATCCACCATTAATTAAGGTAGTAATTTGTTTTCAGACTGATACCAGTACGAGTACTCAACTCTTGAGTAGTCACCGATACCAAGAACCGATACCACTGGTACTTTTGATACATTAAGATGTCCCCCCCCCCCCCCCCCCCAAAAAATGCCAATTTTAAAGAAATACTTATATACCCCAATACAACATTGCTCTTAAAATTGCATGAAACTAACTAATAGCAATTTTGAAGTGGCCATAAGTAGCGAGTACCGATACCTTGAAATAAGGCTGGGTATCGGCCTGATTCCTGATATTGGTACTCACCCATCCTTACCCATAACACTGGGCCTTTTGCTCACAAGTTAGGTGCAAGCCGACTAGCGCAAGATGCTTGTTAAAATCACAAACTGTCTTAGATGATCCAAATCAAAGTATTTAGATCAAAGAAAGCTGAGAGTCCATTCAAGCCAGTGGACCAGTAAATATAAACATGACTGAGCAGAAGCATCACTTCTTTGCAGACATCCACATGGCTATTGTGGATCATTTCCTGACCGTTATGACAATGAAACACAATTTTCCTTTTAATCCTTTCATACTGACTTAAATAAGGTAATGTAAGGTGCACAAACACATGAAGGTTTGAATTCCAAAAATACTTTAGTTTTTTTTTCTCCACCAGAATTTTGGTTGAAGTCAACAAATTACAAACACTTGGGCTTTTCAAACAAACAAATGGATGAATGCTTCTCAATCATCGATCACAGTACCAGATTCATGACGCGGTTACTCATATTCCACCATTACAACATCATTTTTGCGTGTCAGAAGTCATCATCAGCGTGGTCAAAGTAGTCATGAAAATATGGTCTTAGTGTTTATAAGTCGACGAGGCAATAAGATGCGCAAACACATCATTGTGCTAAATGAACAGACAGCTTGGCTCCCGCAGCGGTCTTAACGCCGCCACTGCTGTCTCATTGGATGCTGTCACCATGGCATCCACTTCCTGGCAACGGAGCAGCGGTGGAGGTGTCCCTGCAGGCAGAGGAAAGGGGACGTCACCCCGCTGCTGTTGTGCAAAAGGCCACGGCCCCCTTCTGGCCACCTGCCCCCTCTGCTGCCATTTAGGCTGCGAGCCAACAGAATTAATGATTCAAGGCTGATGTCTCTTTTCTCTTGTTTTATGTTTTAGCAACAAGGGTAAATACAGAATTTGATGTTTTGTTGACAAACCCTATTTAAAGTTCATTTAAGATACGTAACTACTGTAATACTTTATTACTGATTTTCACTGCACTACTTCAGCCAAAAGCAAAGGATCTCATTGTGTGTGTTGCCTTTTCCGTTTCATGAAAACAAAGATGAGACAATAGAAGAAGTATGTGAGAAAAAAACCATATATATTCACCGGAAGTTAGCGTGTACAAGCAGACTCAGAATGGACTCGAGTGGTGCCTAAGCACTTTTGCCTGACGATAGTTGGAGATGATCACCAGTGCCCGTGGACGGATGTCTAAGCAGAAATATTTTTTTTTATTTGGGGGGAAGAGGGTGGGTGTGGGGGGGATTTCTACTTCCTCTCTCTGCTAATTGCCCTTACCTTGTTCGGGATCTCAGGCGATATCTTTTTTTTGTCTCAATAAACATGCTGTTCTTTAGTGGATGTGTTACATAGGAAGTTGAAGATTGCTATGCTAGCTTCTATGCTAGCCAACTAACACACTATGTGTTTTAATGTTTTGCATTACGTTAGAAGTTGTTTTTCGCTTGATACTTGAGTGATAGTGTTGGATAATCAACTCTCATATGACATTGAAATTATGGGTTCTTATCTAGTTTTTAACAGATTAATACAGGATTACCAATTTAATACTGTTAGATAAATACATGATTTGTGACAGTGGCAGTTTGTATTTATGAAAAAGTATATATAAATGATATCAGTGGGAAATTTGGTTTGGAAAGATTCACCAAAGTAAATGTAGATCAGGTGTTTTAATCCTTGCGCTCTCCTCAGGTGGCATGGGAGAAGGCGATTGAGAAAGAGGGAACTCCTCTAAGCAAATACTACAGCCAATGGAAGAAGTTGAGAGAGAAGGAAATTCTGTTGGAGATCTCTGGCAAAGAAAGGGTAAATATATATCCAACCCAAGACGGCAAAAACTTTCTTCACCCATCTTGCAAATCAATTAAGGCGTTAACTTTATGACTGGCAGCGTTGCAAAAAAACAAACAATACACTTAACACTGTTTTCTGCTTTGTAAAGATGGAAGATCTGAATTTGCCAGAGATTAAGCGTAAGAAGATTCATGAGAAGAAAGTAGAGGACAAGAAGGAGTTTAAGGGTTTGTTTGAAAGTGACTCTGAGGATGACGACGATGACGACACAGGACTCAAAATCAAAGGTAAGGGGATCGCTCCTTTAGAAATACAGCGGGACCCTAAAAAGTGTCTCATATTTAATCAAGGATTGACAAAAGTGGTTTTGCATTGCAGTTAGATTTCCATTTGTATTTTGCCCATCAAAACAAACACACTGCGATTTGGTGTTCCACAGGGTTCAATTTTGGGGCCCTGCTATTTTCATTGTATTTTCAGCCCCTGGGTTCCACCTTGAGATTCACTTTCTCATTCAGGCCACATTTGTTCTATCTGGGGGAATCAAGGCCTGGATGGAGCTGGTTTTCTTGAATTTCAATGAAAAGAAAGCAGAATTTATGATATTGGGTCCCAGTGGTCCTTGCATTTCACCCTACTGCCTTGAGCCACCTGATACTTTATCTAAAGCCAAAAGTCTCGAACTAGGGTTTTAATTTGGATGGTGATTTTCAATTCCAATGGCAATTTGGTGCAGCTGTTGTCTTTTTCAACCAGGGCAGTAAAGCCTCTCCGAACAGCATTTAGAATCATTAATCCATGCCTTCATTACATCTAGCCTGGACTTACTGCACTTTATTTTGGAGTCAACCAGGACTCTCCCTCAAGCATCTCCAGTTGGTCCAAAATGCTGCTGCTTGTCTAGTGTACTACCTGCAGCTCATAGGAAAGAAGCACACAACTCCAATTCTGGCTTCCTTTCAAAGACTCCCCCGCAATTTTAGAGTTAATTTTAAGATTATTTTATTTGTTTTCAAAAATTGGAATGGTCTGGTCCCATCTGACCTCTACGAGCTTGTCCACCCCTACACATCTTCCTGGTGCCTCAGGTCAGCAGACCGACGCTACTGGAGATTTCAAGGACTAAGCGGGGGCTCAGAGGGGATCGAGCCTTTTCCGTTGCCAGCCTCTCTCTTCGGAATGACCTCCTGCTAAACATCTGTCCATTTTTAAAACTGGTCTTAAAACACATTTTTATTCTATGGCTTTCGACTCAGCATGAGCACCTTCATTATTTTAGTGTTTTATGGTGTTTACTGTTTTTGTTATGATATTAATGTTTTAACTGTCTTTGTTTTTGCATATCCATGTTTTTCACTCCATGTACAATACTAAGAATGCAGCGATGGTTGTTTTTAGTGCTTTATAAATAAAGTTGAGTTGTGGTGAAGGAAGCAATAAGAGATGATGTATTACCAATGTTGGCCTCTTGGAGGCGGTGTTTTGCTAGGTTTTGATTCATAGGGAGAAGGCAGAGTTTCAGAAGGTGATGTCAGCTCAAGTCTGGTTTTTGTCCTGGACTCAATTTTTTTTAGTCCTTTGTTTTACTTCACTGTTATGTGAAGTAAATTAACCTGGAAATGTTCACCTTAGATTCAGGGGGGCGTTGGGCAATATCGCATTGTGTAATTAGCTCCCTTTGCTCTTCGTTGCTTTATTCTTTTGGAGTGTTTGTCCATAAAGCTTGCTTGTCCATTGGGACACATCCACGGAAGTTTGGGGGTGGCGGCAGCGATCCCTCTCCAAGGTCACAGAGGAAAAGAGGAGTAGGCGGCAGGGATTTTTTTTCCCTCTTTAATGCATCTGGACTTGATTGTCGGGAGAGTCCCCACAAACGCACGTGCGGCCGTCCCCCTCCGTGCCTCCCTCCCTCCCTTTGGTTGCTCTTTCCTCCGCCCAGTACAAACACAAACTGACCTCCGTCGACAGGAAGTACGGGCCCGGCTCCCTGCGGGAGTTCCTAATTCAAACCAGACCAGTGGAACAGCTAGAGGTGGCGGCTTCCTCTCTTGCTTTCATTGGCGTGCACACACACACACGACGGCACACGAATACAAATGTCGTCGTCCAGGCTTTTCGTCTTCACAAGCTTCTTTGTTGACACGCACAGCCCTGGAACATGCACGAGTGGCTAATGATGTTGTGTGTGGGGTGGAAAGGATGGGTGGGGGTTCGAAGTCCTCCAGGTCATTTAGGGGAAACCTTAATAGTAGTAATAGTGAAACCGTGAGCAAGTCAGTGAGTTGCATTGAATTTAGACTGCGAGGAAGTGCCCGATATTTTTATCCATGTTTGTGTCTGCATTTAAGGTGTGTGTATGTGTGTGCGCGCAATGTAGCCGACGTGAGGAAACCGCTCTGTAGTGTGTGTGCGTGTCTCGTCTACTCCCTCAGCCTCTCATCACACCTCAACTTCAAAGCTTGTGAACCCCCGTTGTCCCTTTGGCTATTCCATGTGCGCACACGCACGCACACACAAAACCTCCATCATAAGTGTTGCTATGAAACCTGCCTGCAATCTCCATTTGCTATATTTAGGCCGTGAGCCGAAGACGTCTGAAATTGCCAGTAGTAAACTGTCACGGGTGTTTGTGCGGCGCAGGCGGCGGCGGCTGTAATCGACTTTGGGTTCCATCTGTGGGAGGAGGGGGAAGCGCACACACGCTTTGCAGCTGCCTCTGATGCTTGGCCCACATCGAGGTGTCTCCAAAGAACGTCAGCCGTGTAGCAACGCAAACTTGTGGAAAGTCAACAGAGGGGAAAAATGTGCTTTTTTTCCCTGCTTGTAATGTTCTCTGTCTGTCTATCTGTGTCTAGATAAAAAGTCACTTGATGAGGATGACGATGAGGAAGATCTTGATGGGCCGTCTGACATGAGCGACGGAGACTCAGGTAGGTGTCAAATGATAAGCACAGTTTGTATTCTTAACTTTAAAAAACAAAACAAAATTGTCTTCATGTTTTTTTTTTTTTTGCTTTGACTTGCGAGTGCAAACTTGAGATATGAGCACTGTATGTTGGCAGTGAACTCAACTTACTTCACAACTAACAGCAGTTTGGCAAAAAAGTCAACAATTCTTCCAAAAACAAGGCATCAAGTTATTTGTTGCCACTCCCTGTTGAAGTTTACTGTCAAAACTAAACATAAAACAGGGAGAATTGCCCTTAGAATACCCCCACTAACGCAATGTTAACACATAATGGAAAACACCATTGAAGGGCTAACACTTAGCATGGATAGTTATGTTGCTATAACCCTTTATGCAAATAATATTCAAACACAGCGGTGGAGTGACAGCACGAGACAGACGATTTCATAATATTCGCCCAAAGAGGAGCAATTATTTGCAGGTTCATCCCAGGGCACCAAAGTGACATGTTTTGTTTAACAATAATAGGACTGTCACTAACGAATGTTTTTAGAATCTGTCACCCTATCCATTATTCCATCAATTTGAATTGGGTTCTGCCCCATTTTTGGGTTCGGGGCAAATAATAAAAATTCACACAAATTTGTGATTTTCACATTGCACATTCGCACATTTTTAGACGAACATTCAAGATATACACACGCACGCATGCATTTCCTAGCCCCTTCTCCTAACCCCAACAATCAAAAATGATTGCCTACCCCTATTCCTTACCCTAATCTCAACCTTAACCCAATTCAAACCTAAACTAAAACCAATTCTTGACCCTCAAAAAGAGGTCTAAACTTGTGGGGACCACAACTCTGAAATCCCGAAATGTTGGCACCACTATGTAACACAAACAAGACCACGCACACAAACACACGCACTCACACACAGGTCTCAAATGTTCACCTGGCCCGTTTCTCCTCCTTCGTCCGTCCATGAGGAGGCAGTGTTGCGGTCTCCATTAAATGGAAAATAAGCCACTTTGCAGTCATTACATACATTTTTTAGTATAAAGCAAGTCATCTTTTACATTTTAGTATTGCTCCATGGAAGTCGGACATTGACGCATGTGCACTCTCCACATAGTGTGTGTTGCTATTCTAACATTCCTCTGTGACATTACATTCAACATGCTACGATTCGTTCCGATTCGAATTTGGAAATTCTTTTATTTACGGCCAATTCGCTTCTCAATTGGAGGCACCGCTGAGACATCCTTTTTTTCTTTTTTCTTTTTTTTTTTTTTACCATATACTGGTAGTGTTGTGGTGTTTTTAACGTGAGGTTTCTTTTGTAATGAATTCAGAAAATTAAGTTTGGGTTTTATTCTAATAAATTATTAGTAGTTTTTATCCCATTGTCGTACTCTTAAGATTTTTTTAAATTGTGTTTTTAATTGTTTTTAAATTCTCATAATACATTGTTTTCTTATAATATTACTTTTTTCTGCTAAAATAATCTTGTTTTTATAATAATTACAGTAGTTTTGTAATGGGACTTTTTATGGTAAATATACTATTATTATTATTATTATATTATATTGTAATTTTACAGCTCAGTGGCAGTCAATTAACTCCCCCCCACACACACCACACACACACACAACATACACACACACACACAAACTTCTTAAAGTTGTGCTGATATGACAACTTTATTTTTGTAAAACCTCTCAAATGAAAGTTGAAAAGTTCATCAAACATCATTGTGGTAGTGCAGAAAGGGAGGGGGAAAAAACATCCAAACTGTCAATTTTCAGGTTTCAGGCAACTTTCCAAACCTTAAAATCAAACTCTGTTGTCTGGTGCAGATGAGGAAGAGGACGACGAGGAGGACGAAGAGGCGTCAAAGGTCCCTCAGCCGCTGTCGTCATCCGCTCTCTTCAAGCTGGCCGAAGGAGACGAGGATGTGTTGGAGGACCTGCAGCTGTCCGACGACGACGACTGAGCGTCTCGTTAGGAAAGCCGTTTAAGCGTTTAACATGCAGAAGATGTCTTTTTTTCTTTTGAAAGTTAGATTGACTTGTCTGTATAGTACAAACATTGAAATGTCATTTTATAGAGCATAAACACGTATAAACAATCCTATGTGCCCATTGTTGCCTTTTTTTGAATTTATATATAATGGTAGTATAACCCCCAACCCTGCCTACCAATTGATGTCCGCTTGGCTTTATTAAGTATGCAAATCCATATCGGTTGTGCACTTGCAGGTCCATGTTGCAAACCTCCAGGCTCCGTCAGGCCAGTGTGTAGGGGGGGTTTGGGGGAGGGGAGGGGGTCATGCTGTGCAGGAGGCGGGTGTGGAGGCCCGAGGCAGCGGAGGCGTGCCGGCCTGGCGTCTGATGCCGTGCCAGGAAGCCGGGCCCAGGTGGGAGAGCGGCAACACAGTCTGCTGTGTTTCTCTGCCAAGTTCTCGCTCGGACCGCTGTCTTCCTGCCTGCACGCCTTTCCTAGTCCAAACACCAAGCCTGCAAAATGGGGTTGTCCTCGTCGTGGCGTGAACACAACACCCATGTTTAGCACTGACTTATATTGGGAAATCCTGCCAATAGTTTGTCTTCATTTACAACCCACCTTTAAAATTGGTCTTAAACCCCCAATTAGAATTTAGGGTTAGGGTTAGGGTTAGGGTTAGGGTTAGGGTTAAACTATGAAACCTAAACCCAAACTTGAAAATGTCATCTTGAAACCCAATCCCTTGTTTGAAAACAGTCCACACATGAAACCCTAAACTTGAAATCCTAACCTATGTTGGAAACCCTCATTTTTCAACCTTACCCTATTTTGAAGTTCTAGAAACCTGAATCGTGATTGAAACCCTTGCCCAAAACCCCTTTTTTAAAACCATAATTTTAATGCCTAACAAAAGTTGAGCAGTGATTCCCAACCACACTTATTACCCATTTTCACTGAATTAGTTGGCATTTCTTAATATTTTTTTGATTGTTTGTGCTGTCTATGCCAGCGTCCTATATTGACAGGTAGAATAATGTCATGCTCTTCCACTAGATGGCAGAATGCACAATGAACCTGATGTTCTTCAAACAAAATAACAGGCCATCATTATATTATTACAGGAAACATACTGTATATTCTTTTCTTTTTCTTTTTTTTTTTTTTTTACATTTTTGTTATTTGGTGTTCGTGCTGTGACATTTTTCTAATGTAAATAAAAGTTGGGAAACACAAGCCCTACTTTGTTATTGTAACCCTAACTTGAAGGGCTCAAGACTCGTTTGAACCCCAAACTTGAACCCCTCTGCCTTGAGACTCACTGTTGAGACACCAAAAAAGCCACAGAGAAGCAGATGACATCAACAGCGACAAAGGCAAACACCACAAGAGACAAAAGGTGTAATTTCTTTATGATTTATTTCACCCGTGCGGTGAATAGAAAAATAGGATGAAGACAAAACCTTTAAAGGGACCATTTGACTCAATTGCTTGCGTAGATTAAAAAAAAATGCATTAAGAGCTCTGTGCCTTTCTTTTCCCTGCAACCAAAAGAAAAAGTCAAAGTATCTTTGGAATCCGTCTCAGGGGTTAATTATAATACATATAATTTGCTTTATTTACTAAGTCCTATAAATACTTTGTCCTTGTTTATATGCTGAAGTAGCATTCAGGATTGGAGCGCCTTTTAATATTAGTTTTTAAAAAAAAAAAGTCCAACAAAAAAGGAGAGAAAAATATATAAACAAAAGTACCACAAAAGTCCAGCGAGTCACATTATTATCATTATTGTTTTTTTTAGTAAAGAAACTTTTTTTTTTCCGTGCATCTACATTTAGCAAAAAATTGCAAGTACCACGTACGCATCCTTCGGGATATTTTCATCTCAAGCATGACACTGTACAATTTTGCATGATTCGTCATTCTTCTTCTTATCATCATCATTATTATTTCAAACCCTCCCACAGTAGTCAACACAAGTGTACAAAGATGTGAGCTATTGTTTCCAGCAACACACGTCACCATTAGGGCCACACTGAAAAAAAAAATAATAATAATAATAATGAACAAATGAAGAGACATAGACCTTTGCAGAAGGACATATTAAATAATTGTTGAAAATGAGGTGCTGTATATGTATTTTCATTTTGGGCATTTTCTCCCGTGTAATTTTTTTAGGGGGGGGTTCTCAGAATTTCAGTCATGTAATGTTTGACTTTATTTGTTCTTATTTATTTCAATTTAGGAATTTTGACTTCATTCTCATTACAGTTGACTTCTTTGACGTAAAAATAACCCGCTTTAGTGTCATAATATTTCAAAACCATGTATTTTTTTCCATAGTTTTTCTTGTTATAGTTGGACCTTTCCCTCACAAAATTTTGACTTGTCTTCTTATAAAATCAAACTTTGTTGGTCGTAAAATGATGCCTGCAACTTTTGACCTTTGTAATAATATGATTATTTATTCCTCAAAATATTAAATATTTTTAGCATACTCAAGGTCACAGGGATCTGACTGTGGGGCAGACTACTTTTTCCTACTTTTTACATGTCCCCTGTAAACCCGGACATTGCGACCCCGCAATATGAAAGGTTAACTTCTGTAAAATTGGGAGCTATTTTTTGTAAAACAAAAAGGAGTTTTTCTTGTCAGTGTGGTCCTAATACCATCGAGTGCTTCATGTTGAGGCACTGGCATGATTCCCCATCTTCTCTTTCTCTCGGTCCGACAGCCTTCATGCAAACAGAAGCAGAAACATGGTTTCAATTCCACTCATCCGGTCATCTTTGGTATCGGGACAGTGGAATGCATAGTTGCTGTGATAAGACGGAGATCGTTATAGGGTGGCGCCGCCGCTCCAAGCTTCGGAGACGGGGACCAGGCGGAAGGAGATGAGTCTTATTCCTGGATTGTGCAGGGCTTGCAGTGGAGAAGTACAGAAACAAAGGTGAAAAAAACTCCAGTCGAGGAAGGAAGGAAGGAAAGAAGGAAGGACGGCCGGCTTTGCGCTGGCGTTGGCCTGTCTGCCTCGCAAGAATGTGGCGTTTGTGGCCTCTTTTTGGCATGCTGTCTGTGACCAGCTGTCTCTTTTTTTGCGCCACGTGCGTCTCCCCAGCCACTTTCTTTGGATTCCGCTCAGACACGGCCGCCGGCCAGGAACTCGCCGGCTTATTGGTCTGCCGGATATAGTCCGCGTCGTCCTTCACTTTATTTCCTGTCCCGTCAATTTCTGCTTTAAGGCCCGGAAGTTGGAGGGAGTCCTTATCTTCCCACCGCCGTGGAGCCGTTGGCCTTCTCCGGCTTGGGTGAGGAGCAGCCCGGGGTGGGCCCGCTGTAAGGTGAAGAGCTTCCGCCGGTGGAGGCGGGCCTCTGGAGCAGGGCGAGGGCGTCGGCGGGCGCACCCGGGTGCTCCCCGTCCCGCTCCGAGGGGCGCAGGGCGGCCGACGGCGGGAACGGGAACGCCAGCGGGAATCCGGTCATGTAGAAAAGCCTGCCGATGCGTCGCGCCACCTGAGCCCGCCAGAGCAGAAACAAGACTCAGCAAAGAGTGGATGGCGCAGACATGATGGTTACACTTTGATTCCAACACAGAGACAAAGAGAGAGAGAGAGAGAAGCTTGTTGTTTCTCAGGGCAGGGAATCTACGCTACGCTGGCTGACTTTGTCGGGTCTACGGTCTGGCACACACGGATGCGAGCGCGGCTGCAGTGTGTGTACCTGCAAGCGGATCCTGAGGGCAGGACCCAACTTTAGTGCCATGATGCCGAGCAGGTGCTCCTCAGTGAGCAGAGCTAAAGTCTCCCCATCAATGACCTGCTCCCGGAAAACCTGCCGGAGACACAGCCGCTTACACGCACGCATGCGCACGACACACACGCGCTGCATATGGCTAACATCACACGTCCAGTCCTAATACTTTTTTGTTTGTTTATGATGCTTGCTATTCATTATCACTGTCACTCCAGGAGATATTTTACACGTATCTTAAAGTCATATCTCAAATTATTGTTCCCCATTGAATTGAATGGAAATTACATTCATCTGTTCTAGTGTGTGTGTGCCTTCACCACCGGGGGCAGTATAATACAATCATACACACAAACAAAGAAGTAACGCAACTTTAGTAATATTAATAATTTTCATTCAATATCTGTAAGTATTGTCATATTTTCATCTACAATTGTTGTTGCACTGTTTGTATTCAAGTATCTGTTCCTTCAAACATTATAACAACACCCCTACATCGATGCTATTCTTTAGCGTTGTTGCTTTGCGCATTTTGCATTGTGTATTAGCATTAAGCTAGTGGACATTCAAAGTCAGGGGTCACCAAACTTTTTGAAACCGAGATCTACTAATTGGGGACTGATCAATACAAATGGCTGCCACCCAGCCAGTTTCACTGAAGCAACCCCCTTCGCTCCTGGCTGTTTTACTGGATTTTGACTGGTTTTGCAAGGCCCACAGAATATTGTGTTGTATTGCTATAAAAACATAGAACCTACCAAAAGAAAGATTAGAGTCTCTTCTTTCATCAGGAAAAAAAAGTATATTTCTATCTGTTTCCGTTTTGCAGAAATTAGCATTAAAATATAGCTAAGTTTTATCATTATTCACAAATTTGTTTAAAACAGTGAGAAAAAGAGCTTTTTGTTGGTTGATCTCTTATACTCTGCTGCCACCCGTCGGCCGTTTTTGTAATAACTACCATTGCTTCAAGCATTCGCTTCAGTTCAGAGGCTGCATCAAAGTCTTGTTTGCTCCAGCATAAAAAACAACAACATAAAAACGTATAAATATGTCTTTGGGAGCGTGGTGATATTTAAAATAGAACGTTTTTGGGAGCAAATGTAACAAAAGTAACAAATTTGATGAAATTACCTTTGGGTAAATCATCTTGTCGTCGTTTCTCCCGCTAGCTTTTCTCTTCGACCACTATGATTTGCTCATGCGCTATAATGCTGACCTTTGACCTATAATGTTTGTTGTTATGACCCAATTTACACCAGTGCAAGTGTGATTTAGAAAGAATAGTAACAAAAAATATTTGATACAGCTTATGCTTAAGTGGAGCTTTTTCTTCTCTCTTTTTTTAACAACGGGCACCACTTTGGTGTCACCTGTTCAAAGCGATGTGGTTGTAACGTGTATTTCTATTAATTTGATATTTCGATTTTTAAAGACTATGTCACTATGCTTGTTGTGAAGTTGAGTGGCGAACAAATAATGCAATATAGAATAAATCATGTATTTTTTTAATTTATTATTTTCTGTGATCATGAATTGGGGAGCAAAAACACACAACGCATCATTAAGAGGTCTACACTTATATATATATATATATATTATATTATTTTTTTAAACACACACATGCCATAGACACACAAAGGCACACACACAGACACACATACGCACGCAGACACGCCAGCACACACACCTCAAGTGCACGCCTCTCAAACAACCTGACTCATTGTCACTCCTACGGAACATAAGGAGCCGCTCTAGTGATGACTGCACACTTGTGCACTTATTGGTCAGCCTGCCCCTGGCCTCCATTTGTCCTCCTTTCTCTCTCTCCTCTCGTCTTGCTGTCCCGACCGGCTCACCTGAGCGTATTCAGCACATCCGGCCAGGCTGCTTATGAAGCCACACACGTCCTCCACACTCCACTTGCTTAAGTCCTCCATGGGGTTGGCTGGAGCCGAGTCCTCCCCATCCATGAAAAGACCTCCCACAGAGCCTGAGAGCAGCAGTAGTGGGGCGGAAACAAACAAAAAAAAGGACAAATCAATTAAAACACAAGAGACCTTTTTGAATTTCTTGACAATAGTTACAGATTCATACAACAAAATAGCCGCAAGATGACACATCTTGACTTATGAGTTCAATTTAGTTCCGTGACCACACTCGTAACTCAAAACATTCTTACGTCAAATCATCTGTCCCCATTGAAATGAATGGAAAAGCCATTCATTCATTCCGGCCTGCATAACACTAACAATCTTTTTCTAAGATTTTTTTAAATTATTATTAGGAAAAACAGCGCTCTACAGTATTGGACTTAATGAAAGCATAATTTAATAAAAAAATTGCATACGATTTAAATCAAACCAGATTTAAATCAAAGACATACATACACAAAGCATTTTTGAAACAAAGTGACTGTGTACGCTACATTTAGGGGCCGCCCAATTGATTAATCAGTCGGTCAATTTAATAATATTAAAGATGAAAACACAAGACAATGATTTTTTTCTTTTTTAATGGCAGATTCTCCTCTCTGTTGCAAAGTTAAACAAATAC
The DNA here is from genome assembly GCF_051991255.1 of Vanacampus margaritifer. Lineage (NCBI taxonomy): Eukaryota > Metazoa > Chordata > Actinopteri > Syngnathiformes > Syngnathidae > Vanacampus > Vanacampus margaritifer. The sequence goes on along the minus strand of NC_135432.1, from coordinate 29,042,681 downwards.
TGCTATATATGTTCAGACCAGTTACATTTACTAGTGATGGGAAAATGAAGCTTCATGAAACACAATATTTGTTCATCCTCTAGATGGGGCTCTTGGTTTAAAGATAAAGAATAATGCAATGGAAATGGATTACATTTACACTTAACCAATAGCCCCATCTAGAGGAGTAAGAAAATATTGCAAGTGGTTCATAAGGCTTCATTTTCCCATCACTAACATTTACATTTGCATAAAGTTGTGAAGTGAAGTAGTGAAGTAGTCAAATGTTTTTCCTGTACTGTAATTCAAATCATATTGTTGCAAGGTTTGGGGGACCAAAAAATATGTTATTTTATTCATTATATAGTTTTTAAATTCATCGTCCAGTTAATTGCTTATAAAAATGCTATCCTGCCAAATATTGGAAACAGCATTAGTCTTGGTTGTACCCTGGTAGCATTAGTCGTTTTTTGTTGTGCCATTGCAGACATCCATCGCTTAAAGTTGCTCTATGTAACAATTTGCCCAAAAATATCTTTTGATTTGACCATTTATGACAGAAACATATTCTAATTAGTAGATTAACACCTTAGCTGTTCACAATGGGCACTTCTGCAAGCCTCTGGCCAATAGTTTTCAGGCTGGATTTGGGTTCGAATTTCCCACCCTGTGTCTGCGGATGAGACGTCATGTGCACATTGTGTACGTGAAGAAGGGTAGTAGTTTCATTTTTCGGCCACAGATGGCAGTAGCGATTTGAAATTCTATTTACTGCTGTCACACCGCAATATCAATGCTATTCATTAGCCCGTTTATGGCGCTTTGCATTCTGTGTTAGCATTAAGCTAACAGACTTTCTGAAGAAAATGTTATGTGGTTGTTTTGCATACAAAGTTTCATGTTCAGTTTGACAGAAAACTTCAAATATTTTTTGAAAGTCTGCTGCTAACATCTAATTCCAATCTGAAAATGTTGCTAAAAAACAAAAAAAATCAGTTAACAGCTGGTGCCACAAAATACTCGTTAGTGGTAAATTGAGGTACCATTGTATTGATTCTATTGCAAAATTGTCTTTCAATTTAACACTATGCTATTCAAATGATTTGTCTGCATGTACAGTGAGTGTTTGATGGGCATTTTTTTCCAAACCAAACTAATTCCGTAATTCTGTATGCCGTAATGTGACCGTCAAATGCGGAATATCTCATAATACAATAGAAAGCACGAGACCTGCACCAAGTTCCTAAACTGTTGCCAGGAAGTCCCAATGAGTCAATCAGTCAGAAAGTGTCTCAACACTTTTGTCCATATGTGAACGAAGTTGCTATGTGTCAGGGTCAAAGGCAGGCCCCCAAACGAGGAGCCAGATACGCGCACAAAGTGATGCTAATGGCTTTCACATGTTGCCTTTTAGCCTCTAGTGTGTGTGTGCGTGTGAGCCGCTCACCCATGTGAAAGTAAGGGTTGATGTAGGGGAATCCGAAGGGCAACGACTGTCCTTGAAGAGCGGGCAGAGGTGGCACAAATCCAGGTGGAAGCTGGAGCTTGACATCCGACTTCCCCAGCGCTGAGGTGAACAGGTGGCGACCGGGCGAGTCGCTGCCAGCCGAGCTACAAGGCGCGGTGAGCCGGCCCGAGCCATCTCGACCCTCCCTGGCGCCGTCTCGTTCTCGGCTACTCCTGTCCTTGTGTTTACTCCTCGACTTGGCACCGGCGTCCTCCCGCCTCTCGTCGCACGTTTCCGTTTCGCTGTCCGAGTCCTTCATGTCCTCGTCGTCCCCTTCGCTTCCTCTGTCCTCTCTTCTTCTTTTGCGATGGCCGGCGCGGAGCTCGGACGGAGGGCCCCGGCGGAGGGCCTTCCTGGATTCGGCGTCCGAGCCGATCGTGGAGCTCTGCGCCTGGTGGGTGGACGAGGTCTTGGGCTGCTGCTGCTGGTTGGCGCCGAGGAGGGGCGCCGTCGCCCCGTGTCGAAGCACCAGCATGGCGTTGGAGCAACGGGCCAGTTCCTCTCGGAGCGGGTGACCCTCGGGGATGTCTTGGAGGCTCCGCAGGGCCGGGTGGTCCGGGGGCAGGCCGGCGGGGAGGCCGATCAGCGGGTCGGAGCTCAGCAGTTGCTGTCGCTGGTGGAGACTCTCCAACTCCTTCTGTCTCAGTAGCTCAGCTGACATCTCAAGTCTGATGCCGACAAACAAACAGTCTCGTCAAATCAGACGTCAACATTGTACAATGCACGTTCGCGGGAGACATGTCCATACGAATGGAAACTCGGGAAAAATTATTGACTCTCAAATTCAACAGTTATGTCATTGACACACAAACACACGCACACACCTGGCTAGATTCTGCTTCCTCAGCATTTCCTGCTGTCGCACAAAGATTTCAGCTTGAGCCGGTTGCAGGAAACCATAGCCTGGTGAAATAAAAAAATAAAAATAAAAATTACAGGGTTCACATTTTCCAACATCAAGTAGCTGTGGTGAATTACAAACGTTCATGATATATACTTATTGCCGAAACCCCAGCTTATTTCAAGGTATCGATACTCTCGACACAAACTGATACCAGTATCGGACGCCCTCTTGTGACCGTTTTATGATCAGGAACTAAAAGAAAACATGTCTAACAGATGCCCTTTAAACTTTGCAATCACATATTTTGAGTGGGAACGATTTCTGGTCATTTGATTAATTTCAATTTTACAATTCATTTGATCGTGTTTTCTATACAAAATATGTATTTTTTTATGAACAAATGGAAAAAAGATAATAGAAAATTGCCATTAATTTTATGCAGTTATAAGGAAACATTCTATTGGGACATAAAGGTCTTACTTTGAAATGTTCTGTCATTGATTTTTGAGGAAATTTTATGAATCAGAAGTACTAGAGGTATCTTTATTTGGTGTTGGTATCGGTGACTATTCAAGAGTTGTACTTGTGGTAAGAGACTAAAAAAAAGAGGTATCGAAAATCACTACTCAAAACTTTAATGAAAGCTGTCAATAATATGCAAATTCAATTTTATTCCGGTGGTCATTTCTCTTGTTTTCTAACAACAAAGCTATTAATTGGCTCTTCATATTTACAATCACAAGCTTTTGATTCAAGCACTTCCTAAACTTAAAAAAAATCTCCTCGTATTGCTGGCAATGTGTCCAAATTTTGTAAATTTCCATCCCCATCCTGCCGATTATCCGAGGTCGGGTCGCGGGGGCAGCAGCTCTAGGAGGGAAGCCCAGATTTCCATCCCCATGTTTTTTTTATTTTTTTTTTTTAAACCTAATTATTGACCAATCTAAAGTGTTGAAAACTGATTGCTCTATTTTACAATGCAGTGTTATTGGTTCGACAAATGTGTTGTTGTTGTTTTGGATTCCTGGGAAGTGGTTTTGGAGATACGAGGATTCCGACCGACACCGGCAATATTTTATAAGACTTCAATTTAGTAAGCATCTAAAAGATTGACAGCAATGTTTAGCTTTTTCATTCATTTGTTTTCACAAACCTACAAAATGGCCGACAATGAGTGGACAAGACGAAGAAGGTCATGTACATAAAGTAGCCCGCATGTCTTTATACAAGGTGACTTTCATCCTCTCTTGACAAACCTCAAGGGAGCTTTATTTATTTATTTATTTGTGATTAACCTACTTTTACACGTGTATGATTGTTAAGAATTTTAAAAACATTGCTTACTGTGCTTAAGTTGACCGGCTGTGCGTATTAGCATGCTGAAAAAGGTGCGAAGGTGTCAAATGATGACTCACCAGGGGCCTGGCACAGAGCTGAGGGCAATCCTAGGAAAGGAGCCCGCAAGTGAGGTCCGAGCGCGATGTGAGGGGCCGTTGGGGGTGATAGGAGGGGCGGAGGTTGGGATAGTTCCCTGTGGACACAAATATGAAAGAAAATATATTTGAATTTAAAGCGCCCTGCGTTGATTCTGACAACCATGTTATTGTTTTTGCATCTTTCTCGTGCCGCCACGTCGATGTGTACGGTGTATTTTTATCAGCCGTGTTCCAGAGGCCCCGACGTCGCCCCAGCGCCTCATCAGTCTTGTCAGGCTGCAGCAAGCACCGCTGGCCATTGCTGTACCCTCCACTGCCGCCTCACACACACGCACGCACGCACGCACACTGGCGCACACACATAATGAGGGCTGAATGCACAATGCCAGCGTGTCATGCTCTGACAGCTGGGGCGGCCCCTGCATCTTGACCGGGGCCACGGCTGAAGGACCTTCTAATTAACACTCATCCCGCCTCTATTCGCCCCGTCGCCCCCCTTCCCCTCCCTTTTTGATGCCCCCATTCCCTCCCTCCCGCTTTCCAAGCCAGCATTGATGCTGCTAAAAAGATGGCGCGTCCTGCAACCTCAACTTTTGAAAAGACCTCTCCATTATCTCCCTCCTCCTTTGTCCTCGTCAAGGGGGGAAAGGCGCCTCTCACCTTTTTCCCACTCAGTGTCTCTCTTTTTTTTTTTTTTTTAAACCAAACCATCTCTTTTTGTTCTCTATGTCCTCTATGAAAAATGGGTGTTGTTTGTGCCCTTCTTTTCACCCGCTCTTCCCTTCCCCTCTTCATCACTCCATTTCGTCAAGTTACGCTCTCCCTCATTTATTTTCCCAGTTATTTGTTCATCCTCATTGTTAGGAGATTTTTTTTTAAGCTGACAGAATAATGATGCGTCTGCACCTTGACCTCTTGACTGTGTCAAAATGTGTCTTGGAGCTTGAGGAAGATGATGAGGAGGAGGAGGACGTTCGCCACCTAACCGGTGGCAAAAATTAATTTACGCCCGTTTCCATTGGGGGCTTTCATCTTGGGCTGCCACAAACCACTATTTTGCTAGTCGACTAGTCACCAATAGTAGTCACAATTAGTCCAATAATCAGATCATATCGTCATCCTCTTCAAATTATTGCCTAAGTCATTTTTTTGCATTATTTTTTGTTGCCTAAATCATCTCCTCATGATGCATATGGTTCACTTATTTGCTTCCTAAAAAAATGACTTAGGCGCATATTTTAAGCAGCTATGCTTATACAATCATCATTAGCTAACATCTTGGATTGCTTAAAGCAGGTGTGTCAAACTCATATTAATTTAGGAGACACTTAAACCCAAATTTGATCTAAAGAGGGCCTTACCAGGATGTCTGTGATCCAACAAGCTATAAAGAAAACAGAATATTTACATTTCCCTTTACATTCTGAAAATATTCCCATTTATTATCATTTCATTGCAGTAATCTAAATGTATTTTTCTTTTTTTGTATCAAATCAAAACAGTCAAATTCACAATGTAATTTAAGTGGTTGACAAAATTAGCAACAACAGTTAATTTTAGTGAAAACTGCCGTTTGTCTTCTGCCCTCACGGGCCAGATTGAAGCCCCTGATGGTCCGGTTCTGGCCCGCGGGCCATATGATTGACACCCCTGGTTTTAATTATGTGAAAATTAAATATAAAGACAATAAAGTAAGACTTAAAGACTATGATGGGCATAGATTTTTTTTTAGCACTGTTTGCTTTATTATGTGTTGCTGTTGAGGGGGTTGTGACAAACATATCAAGTTCTGTTACTCTGAAGTATTCATTCCTGTTTCCGTGTTCTTGAATGCATCCGTCTGTTTGTGAGTGCAAGAGAGCGCCAAACAGAGCGACCTGCCATACAGTAGCTGCGTTTCTGTTGTTGATAAACGGGAGTTCACTGACTAATTGCTCTAGAATTCATAGTAGACGCTATATGTTAGCGGAACCAAACATGACATTGTCAATGTTACAGAAAACACACAGCGTAACCTCTGAGTGCTAGGCTAGTAGGCTAGTAGGCTAGTAGGCTAGCCTCCAGACATCCTTCTAGTAACTTTCACATTCACGTTCTCATTCTCATCCAATCGCTAGCGTGTTTTCTTCCTGCTTCTGTCATTAAGAATCATTGGAAATACCAGCCTAATGCTGCAGTCGCGGGTCAGACCCAACGCAAGCGGAGCTTTTTTGTCACCATATTTCCAATGTTACAATGCGGGGCCGGCATGAGGTAAACGACATAGCGTCCAGCTTCCAACGACTGCTGGGAGCAAGAAAAAAAAGGTTGTATAATGGCGAGTGCATTGTCTTGTTTAGCGCTGTTGAGCTGTTAACCAAGACAGCGTTTAGCATTAGCTTAAGTAATAACACAATTTGGTCTAAATAGTTCCTGGTGAGAATTTATCGTATAGTTGATTTTCAGCGAAATTGTAGTGTCCGGTTTTGAATTTTGAACATCTGGTCACCCTAGCCATGACGCACACACATGACTCAGCGTGTCCGTTTACATCACGGATGACCCAGATTATTACGACTGCGCCTATGCGTCACAGGCAGGCATGAGAGTAGCAGTAATTGCAGGAGGCGAGGCAGTTTTGAGAGAAAAAACAAAACTGAACAACATGAACATTAAATTAGCCGTCGACTATTCGGCTAATTTGGCAGCTACGTTTAAACTGTCTATAGCTAGCAACCTTGGTTTCTGCTGCCTTTTTGTCTGCACGCCACTCAGCCGCATGTGAGCCCGTCGCCACACACAGGCACACATGGGAATGGAGCTGCGGAAAACAAAGTGGAAACCAGCGACGGGACGCGTGCAACCGCAAATATTGTTTTGTAACCGTGTTCAAATTAGCTAGCGCCTGCTTGTCTCTCGCTTGGCTTAGCGGCGAGGGAGCGGAACAGCTTGGAGGGAACACTCGCATGCAGGGACAAGGGGATGTGATAATTGTGAGCTATTGGCTTGCATGTGTGTGTGTGGAGCGGGTTTATATCACATCATGGGGACTATTTTCAGTTTTTTACTATCATTGTGGGGACCACGTGTCCTTGTGGGGACATTTTGGTGGTCCCCATTAGTCCAGACCTCTTTTTGAGAGTCAAGACTTGATTTTAGAGTTTAGGTTTGAATTGGTTTTGGTTAAGGTTAGGATTAGGCAATCAGGTGTGATGGTTAAGGTTAGGGTACGGGGCTAGGAAATGCATTATGTCAATGAGATGTCCCCATGAGAAATGTAGACCCAACATGTGCGTGCATGCATGCATGTGTGTGTGTGTGTGTGTGTGTAGGGGAGGGGAGGGGTTGAAAAGCATTCATCGATCGCCTTTGCCGCTGAAATGTTAATGCTAATCGTATAACCGCTCTCTCCGGCGGCGCCTTGCACTCCTGTGGCAGCTCCAATTAATCTTGGGTGAGGGCTGTGGCGCGTGACCCCGGGGCCGCGAGCTGGGGGCCCCACTAGCCGCTTCTTATGTAATTACACCGCCCAGTGTGTAATCACCTGGTTTAATCCCTCAGGGCAAGCAATTAGCCTCGCGACGCGCAGCTCCACGAGGCCACGCCGCGGCTCACGCAAAAACCGCCATCAACCCCCCACCCGCGCTCGGCTCCCCCCGCACGCCAAACTGCCTCAACCGCCGCTTCTCAGATGTTCCCTTTTCTTTCTTCCGTCTCTTTGCGCCGCCCACCGTTGCCTAGCGTTAGGCCACAGATGAATAACGGTCAATTAAAGCTGCATGACTGGGGCTGCCAGGCGTCTGCGCCACCATAATTAGGCCTAATCACGGAGAGCGAGGGAGAGAAGGCGGGAAAGGAGTGCGTCTGACACTCCCCTCCACTCCCTTCCTCCATTCTTTCTCCCCCTCTTTTTTTAGAACGCAAATTTGGACGGGCGAGTGGCGTGCCTTGGTGTGCTTGCGCTTTGGCCTTTCTATGCATTCTTATTGCACAGTTGCAAGGTGGACTCATAAGAACGCAAAGCGCCATGGTCGGCCTGTGTGTGCGTGTTTGTGTGTGTGTAAGTGTGTGTGCGTCTCGCTGTGCCGCCAGTGAGGCCAAGGGCTTCTGGGAAATTCACTCGTGTGTGACGACCTGTCAGAGTGGCGACAGCGTTCCTGTCCTGAAGCAGCCCAGGCGAGGTGTGTGCGTACGTGCGTTTTGTGAGCGTGTGCGTGTGTGTGTGTGTGCGTGCGTGCGTGTGTGACAGGACTGCCCTTAATGACGGGAGCGTGGGGGGATTAGGAGCGCCGCGCGGCCGCCTTCGGCTCCTTCTCCGCAGGAACACATTTACACAGGAAGCTCATTAAAATGGATGAGGCTCCCTCCTCGCTCGCCCAAGCCTCCCTCCCTTCCCTTATCTCACATTCTCTCCATCGCCTCACTCCCTATCTTGCTTCATCTCTCTCTCTCTCCCCGTCACATCGTCCTCTCGCCTTCTGCGCTTTTTTGCTCTTGCTTCCCTCTCTTCATCCCCATTTTAAGCCCCCGTGTTTTCTACTTCCTTCCTCTCTTTATTTTTCTCCATCCCTCCCTATTTGCCTGGCAGATGCTCGGTGAGCTTAGCGCCATTTAAGGCCAGACAAATGGAGCGCCAGGCTCTAAGCCCATTGAGCGGCCCTAATGATTTGTTTTTAACAATGGGCCCTAATGGGCCCAAGATAATCAATGATGAGGGGTCGAAGGAAAGGTGAGCCATAGAGAGAGTTAGGGAGGGAGTTTGCCGCCTCGACTCGCTTCCTTAGCCGCGGCTTTTCATTCCACCAATTATCTCTATTTGAATTCTCTCTTCACTTTGCACTCATTCCACTTTGGGGTCGCTCTAGAATTTGGTTCCTGTTCTTTCTTTGTGCTGGTTGAACACAGTCCATATGACTCTAGTGTACGCTATGGAGAAAAGTATGTGAATGTAACACCCATGTTCCATTAGGCTTGGCTTCAAGGATTTGCTTTAATTCTGCTACTAGACATTATAAGAGTAAAGTTTGGTTCATCCTAATGATTGGAAGTCAAAGCCAGAGATTTTTATTCCATTAACTAAAGACACACAAAAAAGCCTTTATCTGAAGTCTAACTTTGATTCATACAAATGCTAACGCTCGAAGTTTTGAGGTAAAAGCATCATGATTGTTGAAATGTGAGTAGATTTGTACTTGCTGCATGGATGCAAGGCCACGCTCAATAAACAAACAAAGCCAAAACCGACTCTTTGTGTAGTATTCATTAATGGCTAAGCATCAGCCACTAGTTTTGCTGAGATTCGTACTGCATAACAACATATTTATTTATATGACAAATGGCAGAGAGGGAATTCATCAAAAATGTGCACTTTGTGACAAGTTTTTGTAATTTGGTAAGGAGAAAAAAACCCGCATACAAGTTGGGGTTGCCCTCTAGACGCCAATATGCACAACATTTAAAATGGCCGCCAATGAAGATTTGAATGTCAAATCCTCAACACTTGTTGGCACTAGATCCTTGTGCACCACTGTTTCCCTGGTCTTTGGTGCGAGGAATACATTTACGAGCACATTTTTCTTTTTCAAGGCCATTGTCAAGGACAAAGGCTATTTTCAAAGTAATTATTGTGTAATCTATCTAATCTGGATGTTTTTGAGAGGCTTTTGGCAGTGATCACCATTGCCAAAAGCCTTTCAAAATATCCACACTTTCCTTTGTTGTCGCCTGTTCCTTGTCTTTATGGCATTCTTCTTTGACAATCGCGCCATGTTTTCGTGGTTCAGGAAAAAATAAATACAGTCCTGTAAATTGTATGTTGAACCCTCAACCAAAAAGTTGTAGTTTTTCAGTCAAGGGTCACTGACTGCATTTTAGTATTTTTGTGGAAAACGTGTCGCTTCATTTCCAGGCCAGTGGACGTAAGTTTTCTCATCTTGTAACTGTTTTGTTCAATTATTAAATAATCATAATTGTGGGTTCTATAGTCATTTTGTTAAGTGGCCTAATGTTCAAACTGGATCCAGTATTTGAGGACAGGTGTACTTCTAGCTCGTGAAGAGGTTAAAGAGGAGGCAGGTGTGGGGTGTGGGGTGAGGCCTATTTAACCATTCCTGTCCCTTTGTGGCTAATTACGCTGCTCTGTTTACACTGGCGGCGCACCGCCGCAGCTCGCTGGCCACATTTGCACTGCAAGCACACATGCGCACGCATGCACGCACAAATTATGTTCACACGAACATAGCCAAATTTAATCAGAATATATGGCGTACATGCTGCTTGAAAATGGAGCGCGCACACACACACACATGATGCACACCCCCCAACACCGCACCAGGAGGCCGCTCCGCTTCCTGCTTATATCCCCACCTCTTCCCCTCACTACCCCCCTCTCACACAAACATCCCCCCTTCTCTCCCTCCCTCCCGCTGCTGCACCGCCGGCCCATTATCGATCCCCCGCCTCTCCCCGCGCCACATAAATAATCGACAAGCAATTATCCGCCCACTCCCGCTGCCCCCGGCTTTGTTTGGGAGGCACAGGGGCCAGCGCTGGGGGTAGAGAGGAAGGGAGGACGAGTCGGGTACGCAGCCGTGCGTCTCCATAGTGGTAGGCGAGACGTTTTTTTGGACATGCACACATATACGCACCAGGGTTATTATAGTTTTGGAATTTGTCATTTTAGTTATTTTTTATTTCGTTTTGTTTTTTAAATTTAGTTTTCAGGGTGGTTTTATTAGTTTTAGTTATTTTATAAATGCTTAGTTTTAGTTTAGTTTTAGTTAGTTTCAGTATTAGTTTTAGTTTGTTGTTTTTTAAAGTGTGTATTACTTGTGCGAAATATTTGAAAACCACCATGGGAGCAACGTCATCTGAAGGTGCTTTTCTATTGTCTGCTGCTAGAGGATGTCACTTTTGTGTGACACACTTTCAAATGTCCTTATTCCGGTTAATATAAAAATAAATCATCCCCAAAGGCTCATGTAATAAATGGATTACCAAAGACTAAAACAAAGGACATTTTTGCTATAATTATAGTTAGTTTTAGTTAATTTTGTAAACATAAAATGTAGTTTCGTATTTTAAAAAGCATTTTTATTTGATTTCGTCAACAAAATAGTTTTTTAAATTTTAGTTGTAGTTTTTTCGTTAGTTTTAGTTAACTAAAATAACCTTGATATGCACACACACACATCATAAAGTTGATCAAATCTTTCTGAGGAAGGTGGCAAGTTGGTAATGTACACTTAGACACATTTCAAAAAAAATAAAAAAAAATCTAAAATGGCCACTTGTGTGGAAGATGTTAATTAGTGAGGCATGCAAGAGATTCCTCACCTGTCTGTGTAATGCGCATCCCGGTGCTGCGGTAGGCCCTGCTTGCGTCTCTGGCTGGATGACGAGGAGCTGCCTCCCGTGGGCAGGTGAGCTTCTAAGGCCGCCGGATTCCTCACCGCCGCAGCCAACGCTTCCTGCTGGGCGCGCAGCACGTCTGAGTAAAGAACAAAGATGGAAAACACGAGCAGAACAGGGAGAAAGAAGGATGATGAGGAGATTGATAGTTGAAGCAAAGGCAAGAAATGAAGGGAAGAGAGAAGGAAAGATATAAATTTAGCATCCAGTGGCTAATTTCCATGCAGACAGGCAGAAAATCCTCATAAACATCTATTTAACACGCATGTTGAGACGGCTGCGCATTGCTGTGTTTGTGAGGCATGTGTGAGATGACACACATGAAGGCCACGCATTCAAATTTGCTCATGTGACACTAATCTTTTCTAACTTTTTACCTGCAGCATACAGATGTGCATGGAATTATACTCTGAGACATTTTAAGAGAGTAAATGACACTTAAATTCTATTTTGATGCTACGTTGAACCTTTTGAAACATATTTTAGGACAGGAATTCCCAAACTCTGGTGCACACACACCTGGTGTTGTTTGGCGCCCATTTTTTTTTTTCGACCCACCAACCTCATGGATCAATGAAACTAGCGATCTCCAATTTAAGTAAATATAGCGCTCTATGAGTAAATGTGCAACTTCGACTGACAGGCGAACTTTGGTTAGAGTAGTAGATTTGCATGGCTCTATGGGCAATAATAACTTTTAATTTGTAAAATAACAGTCGCTAAGTCACTATGTCGCTCCGGGTCATGTCATAGGGCAGTCACGTGATCACGTGACATCAGTGCAAATGGGCAATAGGCTTCTATGCAACTTCAAAATAAAAGGGAAATGAGTAATACTCGACATGGATAGCAATGACAAGCTTTTATTTTGAAATCATCCCGCAGAAGCAATCATTGTAGCGGCTGACTTGACTTTGAATTGACGCTGGCCTGCTCTATTATTTAGTGCACAAAAGCACAGAGACCGACTTGAACTGAAGCGCAATATTAAATTTCTCGTGCAGACGCAGCACTTATGTGCGGCCCTGGTAATAGAGGTTGGTTATAATACCGCTATTATCTAATTAACTTTGTATTGTCTGAACTATTTCACAAATTCACAAATGCCTGATAAATATGTTATAATATGTATTCAATATAAATTAGTGTTGTTCCGATACTGGTATGGGGAGAGGCCCCAATACTGCATTAAAACAGTGGTATCGGCATTGGCAAGTACTAACAAGTAACACGCCGATACCATTATTTCCAACGCTAATATAGGACTTTGGATGCAGCATCTTGCGTCTTGCTTGTGCACGACATTCACTAATGTGTGACGTGTTCACTGCATGACGAGTCAAGATATCCTATTGGACCTTGAATGCTCTGAACTAACGACAGGGCAGCTTTTTCATGTTGAAAAAAAAAAAACTTAGGTATCGGTACGGTATCAGCATTGGCCGATACTGCCATACTACATCGGAATTGGTATCGGAGGCCAAAAAACTGTATCAGAACAACACTAATATGAATGATATAAATATATATACACTATACATACATATAAATCAAACAAGAACAACAATAAGCAAAAATCACTTGTGCCAGTCTGTCTTTGTCAGAAAATCCAAAATCATAATAGCTATACGTTGTCTAATTTAATTTCTGGTTAGAGTATATTATTTGTTTTGATTAGCATGTTAGCATGATTTTACTTTTTACGAGCTGAGTGTCGGATAGCGGTGATAGAGGTAGAAGTACAATTGCACATAGCAGTGCAGATATCTACCAAAGCCAAACACTCCAGATTTGCATAAACATTCTGAGACACACCATTAAAAGTCATACATTATTCACTGAGAAATTCGAATCCAAAAACGATGTTTCAATGTTAAGTCTGAATTATTTTCTATATTTGTACCTACATCTGGGTCCATGCCAAAAACCTTAATGAGTTATCCTTTTGCATGTTCCGCACTCCACAAGAAAGTTGTCTGGAGATGAGTTTTTGTTTCTGTGTAATGCGCTTCACCAGCAAGCTAGCAAACAATGCTAACACAATTAGGATCTGCAATTATTGCATTTTATAAACAAATGTGATTTTATTTTATTTTTTTAGACCATGGTGGTGTAAGGATTCACATCGCTAACATCTGAGTGGCTGTTGTTGTACAGATTCCCACTCAATTCCCGATTCACAATCGCAGTGTAAGTGACTGCTGATGAGTTGCGGATGGATGGATAGAGGTGATCTTATTCACCGGAGATGATAGCCCGCTTGTGGCTCTCCATCTCACCTCCACAACCACAACAGTCTTCTCTCCCGTGCCGCCTGCCTCGCGCCGAACCCTGACCTCTGCCGCTCGCTCCGTTCCATCTCCTTCCTCGCCTTTCCCGCCCCAGCTTCCCCGCTTCTCTCCCAGACGAGACCTCATCATTATTGGCTAGGCCAGGCCGCACCAGGAGACAAGGCTTCTAATGAGAGAAAAATCCATCCTGCTCTCTCTCTCTTTCTCTCTCTCTCTCTCTCTCTCTCTCTCTCTCTCTCTCACTCGCTCTCTCTCTGCTCCTCAATCTATCTACCCCCCCTCATTTTTAATTAGACAGATCCCTCAGGTGCCAGCGGGCCATTTCCGCCGCCTGTATGGGCGTTATGTGTGTTTGTGTGTTTCTGGGTGATTTAGGTGCCGCCTTGTGCGTGTGTGTGCGTATGTGTGTGTATGAGTGTGTGTGTGCTGAGCGGGCGCCGGGGTTGGGGGTGGGGTGGGGGTGAAGCGACAGATATTAATGCGGCCTAGCTCCGGTGTATCGATCTGTTTGCTGCGCCAGGCCACAGGGGACTCGGCTGGCGGCAGACAAGGTTGTGTGTGTGCGCGCGTGTGTGTGTGTGTGTGTGTGTGTGTGTGTGCGTGTGTGTGTTTGTGCATGTGTGTGGAGGTGGTGGTGGGGAGATAAGAGAGGGATCAGAGGGAACCGGAGCCCCAAAGTGCGGGCACACAGTCTGTTGTGCACGATGCAGGGGTGACACGGTGACCTCTGTGAGTTTCCCGTGGTAACCACAGTGGCTATTTTCAGCTAATGGGATATTATCGTGATTTAATATTGCATCACTATTGATGTTGGACTTGGGGTGTTGGGGAGGGGAACCTCAAAAATATCCCCCCAGGAAGCTACCATGACATAAGCCTGGACATGTTCAAGTACGTTTGTCCAATATTTCACAATCTTGATAGTCAGATATGATTGCCGGTAGCCATTTGGATAATGACACGGCATTCCGTTAAATCGTGATTAGTGCTGTTACTGGTTTTACTTCGAAAGGTTTTGACTTCCTGTTTTGTTCCACCGCCCTTATTGTGAACAAAAGATGTGACGATGTAGATTGTTATGTGATATGTTAGCTTCTCATGCTAGCAGCTGGTAATTGGTTCGCTGTCACATTCAATAGCACAAAGTAGAGCATAGACATCCGCCATAGCCAAACAAAATGGGCATCCAAAATGACAGAGCAATGTTATAAAAGTGATTTGCATATTCTGGCTTGCTGCCATTTGCTTGTCACTTCTGAACATAATGTGGAATGTTTTATGGGTGATATGTTATGGTGTAAGGCAGCACTGTGAATGAGAAGTTAGCACGTTTGCCTCGCTAAGGTTGACCAAATCGAAGTTGACTCCATTTTTCCCTCCGATAAAAAGGAAACAACACAAATGCTGGAAATGATCAACATTTCTTCCTCTGCAAGAGTTATTTTGGGAGGTCCCACTTCGCTCCACTGGGTCCATATCGCTTATCCTTCTTTTGTGCCACCCTATTTTTCTCGTCGCCATCATTCCTGGAGTTGAGCCGAAATCCTTTCAGTTCAGCTCGTGAGAATGCAGACGAGTGACGCGCTGATGCAGCTTGGCCGGCCTTGTGATGGGCTTGGTGGACTGGCAGGTACTGAAAAGCCGACATCCATCCGCTCAGCACACAAGACAGCAGCAAATAGCGAATCCTTTCACAATGCGGCAAGCTTAGGCAGAAGTAAATATGCAGAGTTTGTCACGCTTCATAATTTGGACTGATTGCACTTGGAGCAATCGCAAGCTGGAGTGGTCAATTTGTCTGGCGTGATGATAAAAAGACGAGGCATATTCTTTTAAATCGCGGTAAACTCAGACACAACAATGACTAGACAATCCATCCCTTCACTTTACACTGGATCTCTACCCCCAACACTTGTTTTCCCTTTTCTCTCCTCACGAGCTGCTTTCATCAACTGACGGAGCGGAGAAAGCCCTGTTGGCTATTTCAACAAGCCGATCCCCCGCCTCCACCCTTCCAAAAAAACTGCCCAGAGAGAACCTGAATCTCACAACAACAACAACACCTTGCACCTGCAAATCCACACACATGAACAGACTTCCATCTCCCCCTCTGTTTCACGCACACTTTCATTTTCTGCGGCCGACACTTCAAACACATAAAAGGATACTCTGTGGGGACCAAGGCTAAAGGGGGTGAGGAGAAAGGGGGATGCAGGATTTGAGAGGGATGTATAGAAGAGACGATGGCTGGGAAGGATGGTTCTTCACTGGGGCACCCGCTAGAGACCAGGGCAGTGTCAAGGGGCTCTCACTGAACAGATTCAAGATCGCCTCTTGTGAGACAAAACAGTCACCGCTCTGTCCCACGTATGAGAGGTATCTGCCCCCCAAAAAATCTGACTTTCGATGGGAGAACTGAGATGCCAGGTAGGTAGCTTGCGTCACTGAATATGTGTACTGTAAAGCAAGAAGTCTTACAGTGGATAAAACTTGGGTTTTAAAAATGTTTGTGACTTTTTGGGGTGTCAGGCGATTACATTTTTTAAATTGTAATGAATTGCATAACTTCAATAGTTAACTCATGATTAATCACAAATTTTAAATCTGTTTAAATGTACAATAAATTGTACAATATTTCCCCCCTAAGTTTTCATACTCTTATTTAACATAAAAGTGGGAAAAATGTTAAACTAAAAGAAATATGGCTGCATCTTTTAGTCATTGATACAGTAATTTCATAATTCAAAGATGTACTGTGATATTGATTTGTGATGAGGTCATTTTTCTGCCACTAGATGGCATAACTGCATTTGCAAGACACTGATGACAGCTCAGTGCATTTTTCTTTCCAAATTAAGAGCTATCTAATCTTTAACATGAAGCAACTTGTGAAATTTTGCACATTTTTAAAATTGTGAAATACAACTTGACCTCAGTCTCCACAAATTTATTACATTTACTACTGCAAATTTTTGACGTGGACGTGTCTGCTGTGTTGCGACTGGAATTCCCAAGTAAGCAGGCAATCATTAATCACGCACTAAAGAAATTAGTGGTGTTAAAGGAACTTTTAACTCAGAATTAATACACATATTTGGACACCCCTAGTGACTATACAACTACCACTTGTTGGGGGGACCCATACAAGATGCAACATAACATGTAAAAATGGAATGTAAATGAAAACACAAGCTGATGTGGATAACAACAAAGGGAGTGTTGTATCATCTGCCTCAGTACAACAGTGATCAGACTGCACAGTGCTCTGAATTCTGCCTCCCATAAGACACCAAGGAAGAGGTAATTAAACCTTTATAGGATTCACCCCTTAGATTTGCAGCCAGCAATTCAACATCATTGCTAATCAAATAAAAATAAAAGTAGCTCAAACTTCAATTTGAGGAGGGCATTGAATGGATTTATGTCCATACGCTGGAGCTTGTACAGCACAGGAAGGACTTAATGGTACATCTTTACAAAAACTGATGCCAGGTTGAACAGCAATGTAAACCACTTTAATTTGTCTTTTAATCCCCAATTGTAGCTCCATTAAGCTTAATTTGGTAAACGTTATCTCTCTAGAAAAAACATAGGACAAACTGGAGGTTTACAAAGGTATTGAGATATTTAGGGGCTTGGCAACCAGCCAATAAGAGGTCCTGGATCAATGGCGGCGTTGATGCATGCCGCTTGCGGGTGTTGTTAATGACGAAGCGCCAGGATGGTCAGAAATCAATGTGAGTCCCACCTTGACACCGGGTGGCCAATGCCACAATTAGAAATGTCAGGCGGGCCTTTCGATGGCAGCTATGATGGATATTTTTGTTTGTGCACTTGGTCTATTTTACCGGCTCCACCATGGAATATAGATATGAAGACAGTGGACTGACCATGCCCGTGCAGTCCCATGCTACTGGCCAGCTGGTAGAGGCGCTGCTGCTGCTCCTCGTAGGATCCGTGCTCGCTCAGCGCTGACATCATGCGCCTGTAGTGCTCCTCAGGGCTGATGTGGCTGTGGCTGCCACCTGCCTCCCTCTCTGGGCTCTGTGCGGTCTCTGGGGATGGGACAGAGGACCAATGTGATCAATTAGGACCAACATTGAACTGCATTTATTGCTAAGTGCTGTCTCAAAAAACATAAAGGTCAGTAAGTGGCGAAGAAAAAAGAATGAACCTGTACAGTATATAATTCAGTAAAAGCAGTAAAAGTATTTTGTCGCATTCAAGGTTGACACAAACCAAATCTTTGGAAAGTTGTATGTGTTAATAAAAAATAAGTTAGAAAAAAAAGAGTAATATTTGTTTTTAAGTACCGATATACGTTTTTTCACTCTTCTAAATTTCAAGTTAATTTTACAAGGAGAGTATTGAGTACATTTTACCCGTTTATTTAAAAAAAAAGCTACTCAAGGGTTGAGGAACAAAACCCACAACCTTTAGGTTTGGAGACACTCTACAACCTGAGCCATGCTGCTCCTGCTGGATGTTAGTATATTGATGGTGTCAGGCGGAATCCTTGTACCTCCTAGAGACCAGTTTTTGGTCTCATTTTGCACACACCAGCAATGCAGAATAGTGGCAAACAGCAAGTGGCATGGATGAGGTGGTAGAGTGGCTCTCTCCCAAGCTGAAGGTCAGGAGTTTGTTCCTCCACGCTTGAGTAACTTTTTTTTTTTTTTTTAATAAACTGGTAAAATGTTCTCAAAACTCTTCTTGTGTATTTTACTGAGAATTTCTGAGTGGAAAAAAAACTTTACTAGTTTTTTTTTTCTTCAAGTAAATATTACTCATTTTTTTCATAGTGTTTGAAAGGTTTTCGTTTGTCAGCGACATTTGTTGGTGATTCTCAGAAGACTCGCTTCCACATAGTTCATTCAACAATATGCAAGCGCTGATCAATTGGAGGTCATGGTGGATGAAGCTGTTTCTATAAATTCATGGTTAATTTGTTCGTGTTTTGTTTTAGTTTTATTACAGTTTGTCTGACACTTGCAGAAGCGCTGCCAAAAAATATGGCAACAGCTAAGGGACATGATATTGGTATATTATAGGACATTTAGAGGGTCCAATTGACTTCAAGAGTATGTATTAAGTCTGTTTTTCTTCATCCTGAAGGGGATTGATGGGCTTAAGTTCTTCCACACTTAACTCATCCAACAAGGTATCTATCTATGCGCCGTGAACAGAAAAGGACCATCCCGACATTGAGCTCTCAAAACTGGAACATAACGATGTCCAAAAGCTAAGAATATGCATGTAACGCCTTTATGGTGAAGATGGTGCATGATGTCTCTCTAGCTGCAAGTCCCCTCATTTCATTGCTCCATTTGACCTCCCTCCTCCCTGTTTGTGTCAATAGCAACATGATCTAAGGTAAGAAGAGTGGAGCGGTATGGGGAGGTGGTTGGGGAGACAGAGGATGAAAAAGGGCTTGGTTTTACCTTCCTCCTTGCTAGTGAAACCTGAGCCTGGCCCTGAGCAGGAGAGCAGGAGAGGCGCTAAGGAGCAGCGGTAGCGGCTGGAGGGACTAAAACGAGCATGAGAGCATCTCTGTCTCCACCGCCAAGCTTCCGCTAATCCAGCCAAGGTACTCAAGGCTCTAATGTATGTGCGTGCAACTAGTCTGTGCTTGTCAAAAGTCTCCTCACTCTGTAAACAGCAGGGGGTGACAACTTTGGTGCAGAAAGAACAACAGACATCATTTACACAGCGGCATCCAATCTCACCGACTTCCTCCATCTGCTCTGCTCTCAGTCCATTTCTCCACATTCATTACTCATTAATGGTTATTCTCTGTCGCCGCCACACTTGAAGGAGACGCCACACGTACACAAAAGTAAGTGTAGTGTCGGGCTTTGTGTGTGGACGTAACTCAGGGTTGAGCCTCAAGGATGGAGCAAAAGCTCAATACAGTTTCCCTTAAGCATGGAGGAACTACTTAGAGTAACACAAAGGTTGCTAACCATTTAGAAAGTAATAACTTCTGTTGAGTGTAAGTGAGAAAGACTAACCACTAAAACAATGGCATGAATCTACCCTCTATTAGCCTTGTTAACGGTTTTGTGCTCACTTCTGGCTCTATTAGCCATATGTTAGCATCTATTAGCAGTGTATTAGCCCCAGTTAGCCATCTGTTTACCTTATTTGTTAGCAGTGTTTTAGCCTCCTAGATCTCTTTGTTGGCTTCTTTACTTTTAATGACTGACAGCCAGTTTGTTTGTTTTTCGTTTTTGTTTTTTGTCAACACATAACTTATTTCAACGCCGGCTGTACAAAGTTTAATATTCATAAACAGACGCACGTTGGGTGCGGGAGGGTGTTGGATGTGCGTGCATTTTGTTGTTTGTGTATGTTTGGGGTTGGATTGGGGCTCAAGTGTTCTTGTGTTGGGTTGGAGTATACAGTATATTTTAATTGGTATTTAGGGTTAGCTGCTATAATGATTGACATGGGAAACAGTTCAATGATTGCGCCATCAGTGGCTGAAATTGCCTGAAAGTGCCTATATTCACCCATTACTTTCACTTTCATATTTCAATAAGGTTCCGTTAATAAACATATGCTTACTGAGATAATGAAATCCAAGATTATTTTCAAATACCGGTTAGATATTATTTTTAGATCTGCAAAAGAGGATCTGTCTGGGCAAATATTAACTTCTGGTCACCCAACTAAAAAAAAAGACATCATTCCGTGTGCATGCACGCGTGCTAAATCTAAAACAGAATAATTTACTTGAGTGGTTATAGCGTACAAAACTTTGACAGTCTGAGACATTTTGTCTTTTTGCAATTTTCACTTATGTGGTATAAATTACATTAATACAGAAGGTGGAAACCAGCATACACCCTGTGTCTCTCTGTCTCTCTCTCTCTCTCACTCACACACGCCACACACACAAATACATGCATCTTTCAGAGGCTAAGAGCCTGAGATGGTTTCCTAAAAGTGCTAGGTAGTGGTCCTGATCAGTCAAATAGAAAGGGTCACCAAACAAGACTCCTGTTAAGGTTACTCGTCATGTTATTGATATTTTAATCAAAAGTTTATATAAAAGAGCTTTTGTCTATGTGTGTATGCATGTACTGTATGCATGTTGCTGATGTACAGTATTTCCAGGGATGTCTTGGATGTACGGTAAGGCGCCCTTGGTTTTGCCTGCTCTATAATGCATCAGTCAGGAAGTCTTCTTCAGGAGCCTAGAGGGAAAAGCCTGTTGGCTGCGTCGGGCGCCCAGTTTCACGCCACATAAGAGAAATATGAATAATAGACGATGGCGACCGGATTGCTGCACTATTGCCAAAGGTATTCCTCTCAATCCATGATTTATCATGCACTCATATCATGTTATGGGCAAAAATAAAAAGTCTACTCACAACTACGTGAAATACTGCAATACAATTCTGGCCTGATTATTCGTGTAACAAGATGAAGCTAAAGGTTGGCCACTAACAGCTCAGCAGTGTCCGCCCTGAGACTGGGAGGTTGCGGGTTCAATCCCGCAGCTGGGTCATACCAAAGACAAAGAAAATGGGACCCATTGCCGCTCTGCTTGACAGTCAGCATTATGGGTTGGATTTGGGGGGTTAGATTACCAAATGATTCCCTAGCGAGGCCCCTGCTGCTGCTCACCGCTCCCTTAGGGGATGGGTCAAATGCGGACAAAATATTTCGCCCCACTTAGGTGGGTGTGACATTAAGTGGTACTTTAACTTTAACAATCTTTTTGAAGCTAAGAGCTACTTTTTGTGTACTAATTAATGCAAAGGGCTACCAGTTAGATAATTCTGAAAAAAAAGGCTCCAATTATTTTTTATTATATTTGTGAAGACACTGATCATGTTAATGATATTATACAATCTGATTTTTAACTTGATAAATAAAATCTTACAAAACTGTGATGCCTTTAATGACTATGAATGTTTTTTTTTTTTTTTAAATAAATTGTGTCTTGAGGGAGGGGATGCACCATCTGTGGTGGGAGGTTTAGGGGACGTGTGAATTAAAAAAGTGTGGAAAAGGTGCTACTCAAATGTTCAAACAAAACATTTTTTTCTGCATATTTTTAACATGCGGACTTCTCACAGCTGAATCAACACTGCCTCTTTACTGATGCTTCTGCTGCTAAGCTTAAGATGATCTTCATATAAGCATGTGACATCAGTAGATGAATGCCAATTACAGGAAAAAATTAAAAATAATAATTTCTATGCTATGATCACCATGGGTGTAATACAGTATTAATGTACTTTATACTTTGTGGTCAATATTAGCATGTGCCGACAACAATATTATACATTTACATAACACACTGACAATTACAATGTTTTTATTGTTCCCAAACCAGTCTCCATATTGTCTTCTACTTTATTGTCTTCTCAGTTAAATGTATAACTGACATGAAGCTTAATTAATGTTTGACCAGCTATTTATTAGCTAATCTGTGAAGTGGTCTTACCTGTCTGTGTGCGACGGATACAGTTGAATCCCAAAATCTTGGAAACTACTTCCATAGCACAGTACTGTACCCTGCACTTCACATTATAGCATGCAGTGTTGGGTTGCCAAATTAATACAAATAACACAAAAAATAATTTTCTAAAAAAATGAATAAATAAAAAACAGCACACTATAAATTTTGATTTTGAAACTATAAATAGAATGACTGTCAAGTATTATATTGCAGTTCAAGTTTTTACCAAGCAAGCCAAGAGCCCTAAAATCAACGACTACAGTCTGACTTGACTCAAATCATGTGATTCGAGTCCCCCACCTCTGAGAAATGCAATTCTTACCTTTGGGGGATACGCTGCGTGACTTCTTACTGTCCGAGGGAGAGTTGCTGCTGCTGTTGGGAGAGAAGCTTCCCCTCTTGCCTAAAAGGTCATCTGGAAATGTACAGACACAAAAAGAGCAGGGGGTCAATGGATGGAAACAATGAATATCAAATCTTGATTCTGCTGTACTACTCTTTGTCTACCTGAATGGATGATTGCTGGGAAATTAGCTTGGGTGCAAGTTAAAAGAGTTCAACAATATCTCCCCAAAAAGTTTTAGGTGCAAAAAAAGAGTTATTGAAGCAAACCACAGGCATCTGGAGATGTGCCTTTTCTGTTGGAGATGAGAGAGGGCCTGAACCGCTTTGGATGACAGATCTGCCTCACTCAGTGTGTGTGTGTGTGTGTGTGTGTGTGACAACAGGACAAGGGTTCTGTCTTGGTATCTCGCTAACGTCTTTTCCAACAGTCTGTCTTATCACACGTCTTCCACTCTCTTTGCTTTTTCCAGATGTTGTCCTAAAAACCTATGATTGAATAGCCGCAAAGCTAGCGGTGTTCAAACTACAGCCTGGGGGCCATTTGCAGCCTGCCGTCCACTTTTTAGCGCACCACCATCCGTTTTTTTAGCGACTTGTTGATTGACACAGTGCGTATCGTTTACCTGCATTGTTGTAACTACACTTTAAGACATCAATAGAATAAGAAATAAGCATTCTCATTCTCTCAAACAGTCAAAGTTGCCATTGGATCTTTTTCATTTTTCTGTGTGCAGCCTTTGGAAGAAAAAGTTTGGACATGACTGCTCGACTGCTATTTCAATTCCTTGAAGCCCACCTTTTGCCCATATATTTGTTTTTGACCAACACGACTAGCAATCCCTCATTAAAAAAATACCTCTCATTTGTTCTCTCCTCCATACCTGAGTTTCTTCCATGAACAAACACATTTCCTCGCCTTTCCTTTACTTGTGTACAATCACAGCACCCCCTACTGCTGCCTCCACCTCCTCACCGCCTCCTCCCCTCTAATCCCTCCCTTCCTTCCAGCCCCGTCGTCTCACCTCCACCCCCTCAAACACACCTCAAATCAATACGGGCCTAATCACGGAGGGAGGAGATGCAGACCGCGTCGCAAGAACGGAAAAGACATTTGTCATCTCTCTTGCTGTCTGTTTTTTTTCTGGCGCACCTCGCCTTTCTTGCAAACACAGACAAACCACAGCACCAACTGTTTCCTCTGTTTCGCCCTTTTCCTGCCTTCTCTTCTCTGCTCAGAGGATATTTTTAGGGATGGGGAGGAGCATTTTGTTTTTTCCTACAAAGAGAGTGGCGGCTCCGTCTCCATTTTAACAAAGCAAATGCACAACAATGAACAACAAAAACAATAGCGGTAGTTTGTAAGAGTTTGTAGACTTCTGTCACTAGCGCGGGCCTTGTCCAAACAAACACTTGAGTTTTGGCTTGATATCAAAGTGTGCTTTTGGATAACTGCCTGCACAGTCAAAATGTTGTCTATGCCTGGAGATGGAAAAGTTTGTACATTCTGGTGGGACTCACCACTTGTGTTAGCTTTATTTTCAATATGTCACTATCAGCCCACAAGCATTATAATTATTTACAGAAATGATCTCCTTCAGGCTCCAGACTGGTCAAATGGTCAGTTAGGGGTCATAGTCTCAATGATGTTCAACTTTGGCTTGGCAAGATCCAGATCCATATTAGGTGACTGGAATCGCGGATGATTTTAAAACGCCAGCGGGAAGTATTTTACATGTGCAGTAAGTGGATGTGTCAAGAGAAAAGTTGCCATTTGGTCATCACAAGGTTAAAATGCATTGTAAGAGGTAAACTATTACACTGCAAAAAAACAATAGTTTCGGTAATTTCACTACTTTTGGAATGCAGTACTTTGTGTGACC
Source organism: Vanacampus margaritifer (assembly GCF_051991255.1). NCBI lineage: Eukaryota > Metazoa > Chordata > Actinopteri > Syngnathiformes > Syngnathidae > Vanacampus > Vanacampus margaritifer. The sequence continues at coordinate 29,018,537 of NC_135432.1, read as the reverse complement.
AACAGAGATGCATTACTTCCATAACTTCAATTTACAACCCAAATAGATGCTGAGTAGAGTATTAAAAATAGCCGATTGGATAGCGGGTGGACAAGCAGTTGGTGCGCAAGCATGTGATACTGGCATGGTATTCTAAATTAAAGTGCCTTCAGGCACTTTGCAGCTCATTTTCACAACATCTGTGCGTGGAACTTAAAATAAAAAATACATAACAAAACAACTCCCATTTTTAATCCCCTATTTGATGTTGAGGAGATCCAAAAGCATTACCACACTAAAAACCATTGGAGGGAGGAACATGCTAATTAGCAAGTATATACACGTACACACACACTTCTCAATGAGCTCTTTTTTTATCAACATTTACAATCATAGTGTTCTTTTTCCCCCCTTCTTGTCCCTTCGAAAAACCTAGATCTCCTCATCCAGGAGTAGCGACAATCCCCATTAGCCTCTATTCTACCTTCCAAAAACGCAAAGAGCATGCTTCCACCCACGCCCGGAGACGCTCGCTCATGATCAAACACAAACTGTACTTGAGTCGTTTCTTCGAGCTGACCTCACTAAAGACGTGCCGTCTCCAGAACGGGTGCCCGAGGGCCAGAGATTTGAGGGCGGCAAGCTTTTAAAGCCAATTAAATGGGGCTTCTTAGAGGACTGATGCTCCCTTTTTAATGCCCAGCCTTGAGCTGTGCTAGCGTCTGTGCAAGCCGTTTACTAACTAAGGGTGCTTACAGTCAAGTTTGCTACCCGGGGGCGCTTCCCGATCACGTGCTTGTTATCTTATGTTGTGCACTGCAGTAGGGGGTGGTGATTATTATTTGATCATTGGAGCTGTGATTTAAAATTTTTAAAGTGCCGATCTGGGATGTAGCAAACAGCACTACTAAATTCATCACCATTATGAGTAATATCAATATACAACAGTAAACTTTGTTGTTACTGCTATGATTGACTACATTTACCTGCAGTCAATAACCCATTCAAAACCCGATAATTGGCAATATTTGGGTTTTGACAAGCCATGAAAAAAATCCACCCAAACAAATAAAAATCCAAATTTGGATTTTTAATAACCCAAATAAGACCCCAGGTTACCCCTTTTGTGACCCCAATCTTAGTCTTTTGAGTACAAGAACTACTTGTATTCACGGCGGCCATCTTACGTTGCCACCACTAAGCGAGCCCAATTTGAATACATTGATTTTTCCACGTTATTTTCTATCTCTATAGTGAAAATGCTACATTGTGTCTATATACACACATATGTGCGTGTAGACGTACACAAGCAGAGGTAAACAAACATGGTTACGCAGCACAGAACCACACTTTTGAAGCGAGGAGGAAAATACTTATCGGCAGTATGGTGAGTGACATGAATATACAGTAATGTCTTTTAGTTAAAAGGGGAAATGACGTCCATTTGCATAATGATGTCCGGCGTCACGGTTTAGATCAGGATATGTATACGGGAGTAATTCTGTCCGCTCACGCATGTAAACGAGTTATCTTCAATGTTTCAGAAACCAGAATTTTGAACTTAACTGGAATATTGACTGCATGTAAACATAGTCAGTGTGAGCATTGTCCTCTTGTTAACCCACTCCATGTCCGCCTATACAGTACTTTGTTTCTCTCTAGCTTAATCCAACCGTTCGAGGCAGACGAACTTTCTAGTTTTGCCTCACCACTTTCACCAAAGTGAACACTCAAGTGTTGGATTTGTTTAGTACAGTTTGAAATCTTCCAGTATTGTAATGTTTATGTTGTCAAAAGTTTGGAGGGTACCAATTTAGCAAACCTTTTGTCACCATTGTTGTCATATTAATCTGAATGGCAGAGCAACCGAACCGTGGTGCTGGAAATTCACAGAAAATTTAGCAGTTGAGAAATAATGTGCACTTTTTTTGTGACATTAGCAATAAAATAGGAAGATTCCAAAAGACATCTTTTGTAAAACAAAGTTTGTGTTCTGTTTGTAATAAACAGCCGCATGCAAAGAAGAAGGAACAGAATACACTACTGGATGTCCTCCATCATTGGCCTTTGTTTACTGTCTTGAAATTATTGGCAGGTTACGCAGTGTCACTCTGCTCGGATGGGCCACTATTTATGCTGACACCGCCGTTCTGCCAAGACGCCCTGAGCTGGAAACGCAAGCCATCAGATCTGAGTTTACCGTTGCAAAACCGCACAACAGCACGTTGAATTTTAATGTAAAGAAGAAATGGTCCAAGACTTGCTTCGTACCACCAATAAATAACTTGTGATTTGCCTCTATACAAACACACAGAACTGAACCCTCAGCCATGCAACAGCCATCAGAAATGTCATTAGATGTCAACCTTGCAAGTTAACCTCCTTTATAAGTGCAATTCATCCTACTGAGAGGAAAAACAGATGAGAAGGAAAGAGCAGATAAAGACAGAGAGGAAACAGCGGGCTCTAAACTGTTCTTTCATGTGACACCATCGGGGCGAACCATCAAGCAAGGCAGCATTCCTTGCTCTCTCCTTCTCTCTCGCCAGTCCGATTTCCTTTCCTCCCTCCTCTCGCCATGGCAGCGAGCGTGCTGACAGCTCAGACAGCCAGACTCCTTAATTCCTCTCTTACTCCGTTAATCTGTCATCTTTATCAGGCCAGCAAGGGGGAGGTGGGTGGCGGGGGCTGCGTGAGGAAAGGCGGGGTGACAGGCGGGGACGTGGGGTGGGCCGCCAGCCGCAGCCCCCCAATCAATCTCCACATTACAGCTGACAGAATGGTGCTAATAACTTATTGATCCCCCCTTCCGCGCACTGGGGCCTCCGCCGGCCCTGAAAGCCCCGCCATTGATTGGCTTACGGGCCGATGCAGCTGGGCGAGGGAGGGGGCGGGGGGGTCGCGGTGGGTGATGGAGACGGGGGCGACATGGGGGCACTTGGGCTCGTGCCGAGGGAGGTTACGCCACTGCCAACACGCACAAAGTACACAGAGTGATACATTTGGGCGCGCTGCTCGTCTGTTTTTCCTCCGCCGTTCTTCGGCGTGGAACGGAGGAAATTAAGAGAAGTGGAGCTTAAGAAGAATTATGGGCCGCATGAGGACAAAATGTGTCGCTAACTGTTAAGTCATCTGGTGCGCAGGTGGCTGCATGTGTTTAAGAAGTATCCACAAGCCGTAACTTAGCTCATATAGATTAGCGAAACACTTTGATAAACACGGAAGAAGCCGTTAATAATAAGTAATTATTTGATCTCCGTTGGTAGCTACATTCAATTATTTTTCGGATTTCAAGTGGTTCCACACAATTTGCATAAAGGCGTGCTTTCAAAATGCAAATTGTAAGGATCGGATGTATATTTGAAAGAGTGATTCATCAGGCCTGAAGGTAACTTAAACAATAAACATGAATTTGTGTTCTTTGCCAAATCTGGGGTTGATTATTCTCACTTTGCCTAATATGCATCTTACATCACCTGTTGCTCGGCAACATTAGTGCATATTCAGAATCAGAACAAAATGGTTAATAAAGGTTATGGAATTTTTAAAAGCATTCTCACATGATTTTGATCAGAATTTCAACCAAACTGAAAATAAAAAATAAAAATGGGTAGGGAGTTTTTTAAAAATAAGTTAGTATATATAACAGTTTTGAGACAAGTGGCGGCCGTGGCTCAGGAGATAGAGCCGGTCGTCCGGTACCCGGGAGGTCAGCTGTTCGATCCCCGCTCTCCCCAAGTCATGCGTTGTCGTGTCCTTGGGCAAGACACTTCACCCACATTGCTTCCAGGGCCACTCACACTGGTACCTGAAAGGTGCGAATGTTTGGTGGTGGTCGGAGAAGCCGTAGGCGCACACAAACAGCTACGCTTGCCTCAGGGCAGCTGTGGCTACTTAAGTAGCTTGTCTCCACCAGAATGTGAATATGTGAGCGCATGAATAATGTATCTATTGTGAAGCGTCTTCGAGTGTACAGAAAAGTGCTATATAAATCTGATGCACTATTATTATTACTTTGGCTCACATAAAAATAAAAAAACATGTTTCAAATCATACATTACTTTGATTTGCATCCAAATAAAATGTGACCAATTGTGACCACTTCCTCATGTATTTCATTAGCCAATCTAAGAAACTTGGGGCGCTAATTAGCGAACCGCCGGACTTCCCATTCTGTCTCCCTCTGTTGGTCATCATTATTTTTGTGACTGAGAAGACAAATTCCTTTTGTCCTTCTTTCATACTTGGCCAATAAAGAAGAAAGAAAAAAAGATTCCGATTCTGATCATCCCCTCAGACAGCACGGTGATCAAGTGGTTAGCACGTGTGCCTCACAGCTCTGATGGTCCGGGTTGGAATCTCTGTTCCAGCCTTCCTTTGTAGCGTTTGCGTGCACCTCCCTGTGCTTGTGTGTGCTTACTTCAGCTTCCTCGCACATTCCAGAAATACACTCAGAAAGATTAGGCAACTTAACTGTGAATGGTTGTTTGTCTATATGTGACCTGCAATTGTCTGGTGACCAGTCCAGGGCTTATGCTGACTCTCGCCCACTGTTAGCTGCGAGCCTCCAGCCTAACCCGTAACCCTAGATAAGATAGAAAATTAGGGGAGACCAGGGCTAGTTGTATCACGGGTAAGTTGTCACATTGCAATTTTCTTGTCCACCAGAGAACGCAACGAAAATGTGGAATACTAGTTTTCTTCGTCTAAATGGTCAGGGGTTGTGTACTGTCAGAGAAGAGAATAGCACATTGTGAGCTGAGATGAGTGCCAGTTATCTGTTTTACACAACCCAAAGTAAAAAAAATTAAACTTCATATATTTTGAAACAGGCGTTGTACATAGACAAATTCTAGCAGCAAATCATGTAGACTCGTGAGAGGAGAGATTCAGGCATCTTGCCTCAGTCACTGCTCTGTTTTAAGCTAACTTTAAACTAGAGCAAGTATTAGCCAACATGGTAGTTTGGGGCAACTTGTCTCAGTCATTTTGGGGTTTGTTGTCACATTTGCAAAGAATGGGCCAATGAAAAATGCACTTCTGGCAACTTGGTTTCCATATGCCAAAATTGCCCTTCAGATGATGAGTCTGAAGAGTGAGGAAATTAGTTTGCCAGGTTTTGTTTCATTGTTTAAAAATCAATTTTCCAATTGTTGGAACTACAGTATGCCCACATGTCAGGACTGGTTTAAGTTTCATGATGAACCATCCATCGATTAACTGAAATGCTTCTTTTTTTTTTAAATTTAATATCAAATTTCCAGTTTAGGGGAAGCAAAACAGGCATTTGAGGCTGAGAGCTATGACCTACATTCCCAACAGTTTTTCAGGACTTAAATCTATTGCATAATATTTTATGTTAAAATTTGCTCAATTAGAATGGTAAATTTTCAAGCTCAATGATAAACAATTTCTCTAGCTGTAACAACAAAAACAAAACAAAACAAAACAAAACAGGAGAATAAGGATAATTTTGTCCTTGTTTTATCAGTTAAAAAATGCAATGTGACAACTTACCCCATATAGTGTGACAACCTACCCATTACCCATGGGGCAACATGTCACATGTTCACTCCCTCTATTTGATGGCTTATAACTCTGCACTGACACAAAGTATGAAAATGACATGAATACAAAAAATATACCTAAGACTTTGGTCTTTCATCTCATATACATTTTGTTTATTTATGATGTATTGATTCCAAGAAATAGATAAAAGCATCAAAAGTGATACAACTAGCCTCGGTCGAAAAATTCCACTTCACTGCTGAAATAAACACAATGATATTGTTTCAGTTATTTTAGGCAAACCCCACAAGGGCAATGTTTCAACCCAAAGATCAATCTCTCTGAAGCACATTTGCCACACACACTTCCTTGTCTATACTCCATAGCATGAGAAATCCTGGAGCATTTCTTTTGTTTCATACAAACCTTTATAATGTATCTCATAATAAGTAGATGAAGACTTGCACTCACTATCAGAGTGAGAAAAATAAAATCCCTTTCCTAAACATTCTGTGTTCCAGATTTTCATGCAAATGAAAAACAAAAGATACACTTAAAACCACACTGGGGAAGATGCTCACATATAAAGACACACACCAACAAGTTGTAACTGCCTGTGGGAGTCTGTATGGAGGGAGAGGAAGAGGAGGAGGAAGAGGAAGAGGTCCAAAAACACCTTATCTTGCCTGTTTGAGTCTCCGGTCTGACCACAGCGCCACAGTTTACAGTCTCCACAGGCCGCCAGACTCTCAGCATCGGCGCCCATGATCCTCCTACCCCCCCCTCCCCTTCCCTTCCCTTCCTCCATCCCCTCATCCCCCCATCGCCGCCGCTCACAGACCCTCTGAATAGCCGCCGGCTGGGGAGCGAGAGCGCGAACGAGGGAGGGAAGGAGGGAGGGATAGAAAGGAGAAGAGAAGGCGGGAGGCAGCCTTCCTGTCTGTCCCTCAGATTTAATTAACGGCCTGCTCCGGCACAGAGACGACCTCCTTTCCTCCCTGCGCACACACACACACACGCGTACACACATACACACACACACACACACACACAGGCGGCGCTGTCCGCCACCATCGCTGCCGCCAGCTCTCCCCCGATGCCGCCAGCACACTCATTCATCTCTCTTTCCTCCGTCTCACTAATTCCAAATGTTTCTTCCATCACAGCGGCTCTCTGCTGTGAGCTTTCTCTTCTTTTGCCTCATCTACTTCCTGTTTTTGTTTGCGCACACTTTAATTCCACATTTCAGTGTAAAGTTGCAAAGTTGACAGAGAAGGAGAAAACACTGGAAGACAGACAACTCAAATAATCCCCAGCTCTAAAACTTCCACTCACACACACCCACGTGTGTATTTGGACGTCAATCTTAACCTGTGTTGATTTTACGTGGGCACGCATCCGTGCAGCTATCCGCTATTTGTGTGTGCTTGTGAATGTGTGTGCGTCTAATTTCACTGGCAGACAGAATTAGAGGCACTGATCGGATTGGACTTGTTTACAGACACGGAGCGAGGCGTGCGGGCAGCCTGTTAAATCGCGCTTTAATGCTCAAACGGACAGATTTTCAGGTCCTGGACCCCCTCTGGCGAGGCCAAACTGTGGTCAGCCCCTCTTTCGTCCGCAGCCCCCCAACGCACCTCCAAGCCCACCCTTTGTGACTTCATTCATTAGCGCAACTACTCAACACTTTGATTTGTTTGTCAAGTAAATTGAGAGTAAAGACAGCCTTTGGGTTGAAAACCCATTCCAAATTTTAGGTGTAAGAAGTCACCCATCCATTAGAAGCACCCTTGTACCCACAATGCCTTGTTCTCACAGGTACCGTATGGGCAATTAATCCTGCAGACAAAAGAGATGAGCAAACAGAGAGCGAGGGAATGGAGGTGTTGGGTCTGAGCTGATTTGCCACTTGCTGTGCTAATGGCTAATAGGATGAGAAGAGGCAGGGTCACTCCGGGGGCAATTTTAGGGTGTTACCCACAAATCCACATTTTACATGCAGAATGAAAATAGGCGGGTCATATCTGCTGTTTTCAAGATATTTGTACTATATTACACACTTTCTCCATCTTTTAAGCCTAGTCAAGCAATCCACAGCTTGAAAACTATATGTATTAATAAAGTAATACATGTACTCAATATGCATTTCTTAACGAACAAATAAATACAAAATAAGATAAAAAAATTATTATATCAATTAATGTAATTAATTACAATATTATTCTAATTAAATCATTTTTCAAAATTGTTTTTTCTTGTTTAACTTGAAATTGAATTTCAAGTCACTATTTTTATTGATTTTTTAAAAATGTTATTACTTTTTTTATCAATTAACCGTGGATCACATGTCTCTAACATAAGTGCACCAGGCTATCATTTGTGGAATTGATAATGCTTTCGCTAAGTGCTGTGCATATAATAATGAATGAAAACTTGTGCTTTTTGTGTATTTATCTTACACACTAAACACAAATATGTCATTGTTAATTGTTAAGAGTGGCGCAAAATACCCAAACAAATCGTGATAATAGCTGATTAGTGAGGTCGTTTTCCAACCATATGTCTTTAATGGCGGCATAATATCCTCACACAGGCAACTTGACAAATAGCTGCGATTAAACGCTGTCTATGCTCTGTCTGTAAGCTCTTAGCTTAGCACACCACGGCTCTTCTACTCACATGATTGTTTGGATTAATAGCAAACAAAGCTATTTATTCGGAGGTAATTTGAAACAGGGGTTTTAGCCCCAAAATAAATCCTAGCGTGCTACACAGAATGTAGGAAGAACATTAAGTAACAGACAGGAGAGCGACCTTCAGGAAGGAGTAATAAGCTTATGGCAAAATCCCCCAATCGTACAAATTAGAGTCAAATAAAAGAATACTTACATATGTTACAGGGAATCTGCAGTGGGAGTCTGCCAGTGTTGCCAAACATATACACACACACACACACAGCAACATCACCGGAGGTCCTACCTGTGTGTCCTGTACTGGCATTGTGGTCGGAGGCTGACTGGCCCTCGGGCATGCCATGCTGTCTGCTGTGGTGCAGGTTGGAGATGATTGTAGAGAGGTCACTGTCACGACTGGCGCACGTACACATGAGAGGAAGAGAAGAGAAACAAACAAACCGTTACGCACTTCCAAACAGAAATCCCCAAGTCCAAACCAGTGTGACATCAACTTTTTCACACTCTACTTACAACGGGAAGGCTCCAAATGGACCGCACTACGTCCAAACTCAGCAGCTACAGGTGGCTATGTTGTGGATTGGCTCTTACTGTAGCTCTGATGTGTGTCACACACACTGGCAGACTACTGCATCCAGCACTTTTGGCTCTCATCCCCGCTCATCTTCCATACTAAGATCTATTATCCAACATATTCACAACCTCTAAGTAGTTTAACAGCTTAAAACATGATTATGCTGCTTCTGAGACAGTTTCAGCTATACCAGCTGTTTGAGCAGAATATTGAAGATTGCACAAATATTCTAATGACTTCAAGTACAACTCAGAACACATTTTGGTGCCAACAATGTTTCAACGGTTTTAGGGTGTTCTGATATCGCTGAATTCAATAATGTAATTGTGAATTGTAAACTATTTATGAAATCGTTTTCATATTATGCTACAAATTTGATAAGCCTGTATCGGTCTTTTCAAGCATGTCCATACGGTATTCTTTGATTTTTTATGTAAAATTTTGAAAGACGGCAATCGTTATCGCCTTCTATATGCACGTCATGTTTCATGTGAAAATCAAGCAAAAATTCTGAAAATTAGGCAGTATTAGCAGTAAACAAATGCAAAATTAGGTGACGTCTGAACACAAACACTACTTTTAGGAATGATTGAAGTACGTTTTGCATACTCTTAAAAGCACATTAATTATTACCATTACTATTAATTATTTTTGACACTTAATTGTCAAAAATATTGTTATCTTAAAAGCTTGCGCCAATTCAAAGAAAGGGAAGTAATTTTTTGACTCGGCAGCCCAGAAACATTAAAATAGCTTTAGCAATTGAAAATAAAATGTTGGTGTTATGATTTCCAAAGTAATGCAGAGAAAATAATTGAACAGAATGTAATTTTGTTGATCATTATTCACCTCCCACACTCATTAAACACATTCAAACTTACATATTAAAACACACCTAAATTCAAGTATTCCTTAGTGCTTATCTTATCACACTCTTGCTCACAGAGTTCTTCAACGAGGCAACGCAAGCAAAGTAAAGATTCAAACTGTTTATTTTATCACAGTTTAAGTATTTATAGTTGGACGACTGACAGTAAACAAAAGAGAAGAAAACCAAAATGTTCAACCAAATCATTTACTGTATTTCATCCACCGAAAGTCTGCTAGCTTAATGCTAACATACTGTATGATGCGAACACAACAGATTTGCTAATAGAAATTAGCCTCAATGTTAACAATGCTAACTTGAGCAAATGTAAATTTAATGTTCTCTTTTATTTCCATTCTGAGTAAGGGGTAACCACAGTTGAGGACCCCTGGCCAAGAAAAAGTGTGTTAGCATAAGCATCAGTGCCAACATTACTGTCTAAAGTTGTAATAATAATAAAAATGCATTGGATTTATATAGCGCTTTTCTATCTAATCAGATACTCAAAAATGCTTCACAGTGGTTGCATTATTTGTGCGCTCACACATTCACACTGTGGTGGCGGTAAGCTACTTTAGTAGCCACAGTTGCCCTCGGGGAGGCAAATGGAAGCGTGGCTGCCAGTGTGCACGTACAGCCCCTCCGATCACCACCAAACATTCACATCTTCTATACAGTGAGTAGCACTGGAGGCAATGTGTATGACGTGCCTTGCCCAAGGACACAACGACACATGACTTGGGGAGAGCGGGGATCGAACAGCCGACCTTCTGGTTACTGAACAACCGTCTCTACACCCTGAGCCGCGGCCGCCACCAGTTGTGGTCATTGCTTTCTATTACTTTGCAACACACTACAATAAACAGATCATGCTTATTACTTGATGATGTAACTGCAAGATGCTGTTAGTGTTTAATTTGTATGTTCATTAGCATGGTTCAATCCCCTTCAGTGTAAGGGGGAGCCCTAATGCGCAAAAAGTCAATTTTTCCTTCGCCTTAAAAAGAGCAAAAATTGAGTTTACCTCCCTAAGTTGGCTGGTGCTGCCCAATTCCCCGTCAATTACCTCTTTCCTCGCCAGCAGACCCACACAAGTGTGTCAGGGGGGTATTTCATTTGCAATCTGATTACCATCCTGATCGCATTAAATGCCATAATGATGGGAAATAGCCGCTTAGCATTCAGGGGGAGTGTAGCAGCCGTGTAGTGGAAGTGTCGTCACACTTAATGGCAAACAGCTTGTGGAAGCACAGGCTTGATTTCTTTTAGCTCCATTCCCAAAAGCAAAGTCTGTATATTCATTATTCTCTCATTTTGTCACCCAAATAAACCTAAAAAAGGCATTTCCCCCCCACTTCTGTTCGATTTTGTACGCTTCTCCACATGTCACAAAGTATGTCATGTCAGCTCGCAAGTTGATTAAAAGCAGGACAGTCTCCGAAGGGGGTCCGCTATGACTCGGCAAAGCGGCGTTTATGGGACAGAAGTGGTGAATGGTTCTTAGCTGCCACCACTATGACGATGCCACACTGTTTGCGGCTGCTGGATTTGGGTTTTTTACAGCCTCATGATTACAGGCTGCCGCCGTAATGTCAGGCTGCGGGCCGCCAGGCTGTTTTCCACACGCTAACAGAAAAGATGAAGGGGAGCGTCCAGGGCCTAATGCTGGCCTCGCTGGTCATTTTTCAGTCACACACAGAAGCAATGACTCAGAAAACAGTCAGACAGTCACCTAAGCAAGGAGAGCCTTGATTGGCCTGTCAACTGCAAACGTTTTGCAATAATGACAGACGTCTTTTAGGATGTTAAGTTTAAACTTAGACGCCGTCCGTGTCTGGGAGACCAACAATTTTTATTACAATGACAAGGCGATGCAGAAGTGATGTTTGTCATACTAGCACCCACAAATGCTAACAAACAACGCGGAACACTGCAGCCAAACTTTGCAAACCTCCCTCGTCCCATCACTCAAAGTAATCATGATAATACTATCATGAACTTCTCAGGGAGGTTAGAGGTTTATCATCCTGTGGCGGGTCGGCCGCTCTAAGCCATGAACGGCAAGGGCATTGTTAGTGGAGTAATTAGCTCACTTTTCCTGAGCTGTCCCGCCTGGCCTAATGAGGGACTGAAGCCGATCTCCCGCACGTCTGGCTGCCCTCAGCCCCGCCCCCTTTCCTTTCAGTGGTTGGCGGCAAGGTCACACACCCCTGCCGGGAGGATGGCGAAGGGGATGGAGTTTAAGACCCAGTCACCTGAGTCAGCACTCCCGCAGGAGCTCTAAGGATGGGAGCCTGGAGAGGATAGAGTGCGAGGTATTATATTAATGTTGGGTCTGGCCGCTAATAAGGACATGATCCGCCATTTTATCCTAAGCTGATCACCGAAATGGTCAACTCCACCCTCTCATCCTGAAACGCAGGAGAGACTCACTGACCCAGACAGTGAACAAAATAGTCTGGTTGGACTCAATCCTTCCCAGCACAATTATGTGTGTGCCTTCACCCATACATCAGGAAACTACAACTGAGAGCAGTCCAGACAAACAGGAAAGCACTCAGCATGCACACCAAGCAGAACCCCGCTGAGGCCTTGGCATGCCAAGTTTGAGGTGGCGATGCTGGAGGTCACAGTATGAGCTGGCAAGAGCTGGCGGCGGAGGCACCCTGACGCCACGTCTCGCACCGCCACTGGCAAAGTGCTGACAGACGGACTGCGGGGATGTGAAGGTGGAGGAGAAAAAGCCACTGAGACAAGAGAGAAAGAGGTCAAAAGCAGAATGGAGCGTTGAGATCTCCTCGAGATGTACCCAACAAAGCAGCCGGAAGACATAACCCACTACAGCATTCAAATTCTAATACAAAGTTCAACCACAATCAGTTCTGTAATGCTGCTCCAACTTTGATTTGATCTGATAGACAAAAAAAAAAATCAAAGGAGAAGTACTGATGCAGCTCGCGCATTTTATTTTCCATTAGTGCAACAGCAATCTACAATGAAATCAAGCACTAATAAAATGTAAAACAATAACACACACATAAAACCATCTACACACACCGGCAGTCACAGTAGATCCAAATCAAAGTCCTTCATTCATATAAAGTTGCTGGATGCCTCCAGCCATCAAGACAAAAACAGGAAGGGGGAATCTACCAAATCAAAACGGTTAGCAGCGCTAACATGGTTTACGCGTGATGTGCGCCGGCGGCTAGCATGATGTGACATCACATATGAGAAGCTCACTGGCAAAGGGGAGGCCGGGGTAGCACGTGCCCCTGCTCAAATGAGATTGGACCCCGAAGGCGCCAAATGATTGACATATCACGGCACCGGCGCCACTGCGGCGCACATCTTGCCAATGCAGCCTCACAGTTTTTTCAATTAGACGCCTACTAATTGGTATGCCCCTCCTGCACAGTAGGTGGCGCTATGTACCACAATATGTTGGAATCCGCCTCAATAGGAGTCTGCAGAAGAAGATTCTCCCTTCAAGACACTTCAGATCAGAAGTCTTCGAACAAAGACGTGAAACAGGAAACAGAAGTAGTAGTACAGCACCAAATTAAAAGCATAGATTCAAAATAAGAGATTTAAACAACACACACAAAACACTTACTCACTTAATATATATGCCCTAACGTTTTTAGTCTAGAAGTGGGGGCTTTAATGGCAGGATTTTAAAACATTATTATTAAATAATAACATTAGTAACATTATGTGGTTGTAAGTAAAGTGCTAGGAGTAACAAATTTCTTATTTTTTTTCATAGGGTGTGTGTAAAATGAAACAAGAAAATATGACTTGTTGAAACAAATTTCTAATTTAATTAAATGTTAATTGTTCGAATATTTTGTCCAGCACATTATGAGCAAAAATCTCCTGTGTGCTAGAATCCAGCCAAGCATTTCTTGAACCGCTTACATGTGCTATTATATGTACTTAAATGAATTTCAACATTTAGAGACTCCGTTTGAAATTAATTGTTTATAATAAAAAAAAAAAAGTATTTCGCATACTAAGTATCGTCCCCCCATTTATAAAAGTCTGGCTCAGCCACCGGAGGGGCTTCACCAAAAATTCTAAATACAACCTTTGGGGTGTTTAAACTTCAACACAAACACATCTTTAGAACAGTATTGAATACCGCTCCTATAAAGATATAGCCATGGACATGGCAGAAAAAGTCTTCTGCAGCACAAAAAAAAAAGACTACTGACCAACTGTGCACTACATACATTTACATTCTGCTCATGAAAGTTTTTTTTCCCTTTTGGACAGTAACTGTTGTGCTGCTTGCAGCTATGCAAGACAGCACACAAGCGAGAGGCAAGCTAGCAGAGGTGGAGGAAAAAATAAAAATAGAAAAAAAGAATATGCAACAGTCACTCTTCTTCACCTTATTGCTGTTCCTCCGCACAACACACAACAGGTCACTACAACTGGAACATTGTCGCTAACTTTGACCACTTTTTTTTTTACATTGTACTGTGTTTATATTTTGTTGTTAGAAAACTCAGAGAAAAATTCTGTAATGAGTAATCAGAGATCAAAAACATCACATCACAAGCTGATTTAAAATTTGAGATTCCTGAGAGACTTACTTACTTACTTACTTACTTGAGAGAGTTACTTATAGTACTTTTGCAACTTTTTTGCCTTGGAAAACAAGCTTCGACAATACCAGAATGGCTTCAAACAAAAAAAGCCATAAAGCCATCCCCTGAAGCTCAATAATTAACACTTAGAAGAGAGACATTTCCAGTAAATTCACGCGGTCCGTGACCCCTTCTTGGAACAAGGTAATGGCACAGTTGTTCAATACGGCCACAAGACAAAATGTTGAGTGCGGTACAAACAAACTGTTTCCGCGGTATTGGTTATTACTCAGATTGACAACAACGTAACCACATACAAATATGAACCAACCCTATGGGAAAAGGCCAGCTTTTTCAGAAAACACAATTATATTAATTGAAGTTGAAGCCTTCAAACGGTTGTACAACACTGAATAACTGTGGCTGATTAAACCAGTTGTCCCCCTTGAATTAGAAAGTTAAACCCACCATTTAAACACAGGCTCCGAATATACATATGTTTAGTTTGTTTGTTTGAAAATAAAGCACACACGCACACACACAATTAAATCATTTGCATAAATGTTCGTGCCTACCTACGGATGCATTGGAAATGATACATAATGTAAAGTAAATGGGCTGGAACTTGCACCATGAAGTCAATTGGCTCATTTAAAGTGAGGTCCCTGGCGTCTTTAATATCTGGTTTGGCACATTTAGTATGACTATTAGTTCGTGTGGTATGAAGTACTGTAGGTCTTAGAGTGCCCTTTCTCACAGTTTTTGATTTCCTTATTCAGTAATATTATCGACATTTCTCCTAAATGACGGTGATTAAGTGGTAAATGATGTGTTCTGGGTATGTATATATACTTTTTTTCCCCCCTAAGGAGGTTAAACAGAAGACATCAGCATGCTCCAGAGATGGTTGATGGGTAATTACACAAACCCGTTGTCAGCACTTTTTAATCAATGTTTAAATGAACTGAAAAATAAAACAGTAAGTCAGGGTTTTTTTTTCTTCAATTGAGTAAATGAAAGCTAGTCTTTCTACAGAACTGCAATTTTTAGTTTGAGTCACCTGTGGCTCAAAGTGAATATAAAGTGAAGAACTGAGAGATAAAGTCAAAAGTGTGCTTCTTATTCAGTCTATTAAGTTGTACAAGGTTATGTTAAGATGACATATTTTGGACAGACACATGCGGCCTAAATTTAGATGAAGGTTGTCGCATTATGAGATGCCACTTTCTCTCACACATACACACACACACATTCAGGCGCCCTGTATTTTTCACATCCATTGGCCAAATCCAATTTGTTAAGACCCTTCTGCGACTCACTTACGAAGCTGCGGTCAATGGAAATCACATTTCTGTGATTGGACATCCCATTATCCCTTTCGTCCAGACCTGCATGGGCGGATAAAGCGGGGCCGAGACGGATGCCCAGGACAGACCGGAGCTGCGGCTCCAGCGAGTCCGTCGCCTTTTGAAAGGGTAAAAGCCTGACATATTAGTCATAAGTGTTCTTTAAATTCATTATCATCTTAACGCGCCAGCGGCGCAAGTGTCAGGGGGAGGGGAAGCCCTCTTAAATGAGGTTAGTGGATCCATTTAAAGCGTCACACTTGGTGTGCTGTCCACTGTGTCACACGCAAGTCTCAAGACATGAAAAACATCCCCGCCGCTAATGAGCTTGCACACGCTGCTAATAATGCAGCCGGGGACTTTCGGAGGCTAATCAATGAACGACTGCTGCATTAAATTTATCCACACTGTCAAATTTTAGAATTGCACAAATCTGTTTGGTCAAGCATCAAATGATCACAAATTCATGTGGCGCCGCTTTTAAAAGTCACATGAAGGACTCGTTGCAAAGTGTGCACAATTGCATCTAATTCTCATCCATCAAAGCGCAACAACACGTTTGGCTCATCGCAGTGAGACGACCTCAACCTGACCCTCGCCGGGCCTGTGTATGATGTATTACTGAGTGACATGGGTGTGAAGTGTAGTTGGCATTTAGCTGGCGGGGCAAGAAAAGCAGGGCAGCCCGCCATGCCTATAAAGCACTGGGGGAAACCCTGGTGATTATTATCAGATGTGTAAATGAAAGTTTGCTGAATCGTGCTATTGGGTTGTCATGATTGGAAAATATAGCAATAACAGGTCTATTTTGTATGTTTTTCACATGTACATAACGCACAGCAAAATATTCTCTCTGCAGTGAACACATCCATGTGGAGCAGTTGGATGCCATGGTGCCAAGAATCCAGATCTTGTGTCAGCAACTAAAAATCAACCTTACATATTTTTAGCCGGGTGAAACTAGAGTCAACTATAGGGAAGGCCCACAGGCCCAAGTACAAACTCACACAATAAGGCCCTAAAGTCGTAAATGTACAGAGAGGCCCATGCTGGACTCAAACTCAGGAATCTTTTTGCTGTGAGGCAGTACAGCGAACCCCTTTTTCACCAAGATACGGCATACCTCTTCCAGGTTTCATAGTGATGTGCACTCCTAGAGAGTTGCTTATAAGTTTAAAGCATTCTGACTTCCTCCCAATGTGATGAATAGAATTGCGTGACTGTGGGCCAATTATGTTTGCTGATCCCAAACAGTGCAGTTTTTAATTTGAGCAGGGTTGCTTTGAGGCAGCACAACTTCTTCATACCATTAATCCTAGTCTCATTTATTCTGTTTGTATTAATTAATCACGTCATGTGCTCAGATCCCCCAATCTTGTTAAATGGCCTGCAAGAAAGTTTGTCCATCAGGATGAGCATAAGCTTCGGTGGTCATTTCACTATTTGGCACTCGAGTTGCAAAAGTGCAATAACATGATTTGAGGTCATAGCGACTAATGTATTATGTGTGGGGAAAACGAATCAATGACTCAACATCATGTCACAATGCCTATATTGAAAAAGGAACAAAAAGCCTTTAGAGCAAAATCCACAAATAAGCCATTGAAAGACACATTGGTGAATGAGTCAAATATCAAACATGACGTACCTCTTGCGCACGATACTGTAATGAAGCTCGTCCTCCTGCTTGATGTGGCCGTGATCGCCACTGGCCCGCTCGCTCCCTTCACTGTCGTCACTGCTGAAGATGGAGGCCAGCTCCTTTTTGGGCACACGGTTGGGGGGCAGCGGTATGGTGCGCTTCTCAGCCAGGCGGCCGCGATTCTGTACAACGAGGCACACAAGAGGGAAGTGAGTACTTCACGCATTTAGCATGAAACAAAAGTGCACAACTTCAGCTGACTGTGGGATCATTTCATTTGCGGACGTCAATGCAGTGGATCAACAACAACAACAACATTAGATGCACCTAGTCATTGTAATTAGATCCAAAAATGCATAACATGCTCATTTCTGGGTTTGATATCATTCCCATAAACAACTTGTAGGTCTGGCTAAACAAACAAGTGCACCTTGGCTAATAACTGCAAAACACAACATCCTTGTGTCTTATTCTGTTCTTGTCAGCAGTCCACAATGGTTTGAAATGATGAAGTCCTTGTAGCCTATCCGCAGCATAAAATAAAATTCATGGATAGTCCCCCCCTCCCTTAGTCCACTGTGTAGCTTTACCTCCAGCAACTACATGTAATATTTTAGAGATGGTGCTCTTGGTTTCCTTGCCCTCCTGTCCAGAAGCAAGCCACAACTGATTCAGGGTCACCAATAAGTATTTGATTTGGAATAACCATTTTATGTTCACATTATATGCAGCTCTGTAGAAATCACTTTTACACCACTGCAATCTAAAATAAACTAAATAAATAATAAATTTGTTGACATAAGACCTCCTTAACTATGTCAGATGGTGCAACTTGGCCTAATCAACTATCAATAAAGCATCATCACTTGATTTTGTGAAGGTGCGCCACATGTTGTGGACATCTGAAATATTCTCACTAGACCAGGGATGTCCAAACTACAGTCCAGGGTTCAACTAGTAAATATAAATAATAATAAATAATTGCTTGAATTATCGATTTCAGTGTTTTTAGTACATGAAAGTCAAAGTATTTCAAAGTGGCCCCTTTTCTGTATGTGGCCCTCGAATGAAAAAAACACCTGGTTTCGATCGGACCCAATGTGGTTTGGTGTATCAGTCTCAGAGGTTCATCGAAGGTCAAGACACACACCCGACTCAAATGATTCATGATGATACGCTTTGCTGCAGGTGATCATGCTACATTGCTTGGCCTATGCTTGCTGCAAGGAATTTATTGTGCTCAGTAGTCGACTTGCGGCTGTTGTGATGGTACGTCGTGTGATGTCTTTATTATTGTAATTGCTCCATACTATGTCGGGAACAAAAAGAAAGTGGTCAAACGAATATGTGCAATATTAATTTGCATGTTGGTGTTCCACAGGGTACAATTCTGGGCCCTCTGTTGTTTTTATTGCATCTGCCCACAGGCCAGATTTGATTAACAGGCTACTCTCACTGCTCGTTTTGTCCACCAGTAAACCCTATACCCGTCTTGAATTTGAAAAAAAAATCAGGGTTCATTGAAATGCACATAGGAAACTGTTGGGGTTCAGTACCGATTTAGGACATCTGGAAGTGAAGCTGGGGGACCTTCAATAATCATCTTGGTTCAATCAGGCAGATGGAAGGGAGGAGAGCGAGAGTAGAGGAATGAAAAGGAGAAAATTGGACGACAGCAAGAGAACATAGACATTTGGGGAAGGAATGGAGCATGTATTGGTGTTTGTGCAAGAGGCTACAGGTCAAAGAGAAAAAAGAAAAGAAGAAGAAGCAGAAAAGAAATCATGGTGAGTAAAACTTGTGAGCGAGGTCTCCACAAAAGAAGGTGGGTGTGAGAGAGTGGACATGGAAGTTAAATTCCTCCCTCGTCTCTGGCTTTCTCTGTACGCCTTCCAGCCCTGCAGCTATCCCTTCCACCACACGCAATCCCGCTCGTCTCCCTCACCCCCTTCCCTTCCTCTCCTCTCCCCCTCCTCGCCTCGCTTCTTCCCTCCCAGGAGGCACTGCAGCGTGAGTGGCAGCCAGGCAGGCGGCGGGAGGAGGAGGAGGTAGTTGGGGGCTCCTAGCCAAGAGGCAAACAGGTGCAGCCCCTCCGGAGTCTCTCAAATGGCAGACATTAAACAGAGTCGGGAAGGGGAGGGAGCGAGCGGCGGCTGAAAACATCCCCCAGGATGAGCAGGCCACAAACTTCTGCCATATTTCTGCCTTTACAATTCCGTCATTGGCCACAACAGAAAAAGCACTTTGCCCTCCTTTTTCTTTCCTGTCGCTGCTTTGCGCAAGCATTGCTCTGATGCTGGAGGACAGCGTGCGGAGCACTTTGTAATTTGAGTTGGTGGTTTGTGCCGGGAAGGGTGGGAGGCTTTGTAAATATGAACCAATCCACATCACGTCAAGCACAGCAGACCAAAACACTCGCATCTGTTCAATGCAAATTCTCACAGTCAAAGTCCCTTTATTGCACTTGTTAAAAAGGAAACACACGTGTACCCTGTGCTCCTCTCCTACACACACAAACCCACACCTGTTCCTGGTCTTCACACATTGCGTTTCCCCTCCAAAGTGGGGGATTTTACTCGGAGCATGCCAGCAATATAGCGTACACAAGAATAGCTTGTCTGAGCACACTTGTGACTAAGACTGCGAATGCGAGTGTGTAGACAACCACCCACATTGACTGTGACATAGCCAGGCTGACAGTCCACCGTACCCCACCTCCCCACACCAACGCACACACACACACACACACACACACACACACACACCCTTGCCTCTCCCGGAAAGCCCCAATCCTTTCTTTAGTGGCACTGACGCAGAACTTGGGTTGAGCTCCCACGGCTTCCGGCAACACTTCCGCAACACAGGGGAGGGCTCGCCAAAGCAAAAACACCGAGCAAAACACACCCCTGGCAGCCCACGTAGGAGCCGTAAAAGGAAGGATGCACACACACGCACATAATTGTGTGCGTGTGTGTGTGTGCGTGTGTGTGTGTGTGTGTGTGTGCGTGTGTGTGTGTGTGTGTGTGTGTGTGTTTGCGCGCGCTGAAGCAACCTTGCTGTGTGTGGTCAGCCTCCTTTCAGACGCGGAAAAAAGTCTCTCATAAAAGTCCCACTAAAAGCACCACTATGAATATCGCCTCCCACGCGTTCTCGCTGACAGTCGAGCAGCCAACGAAAATATCTGGGCTTCGCATTCAGACATTAAAAAACTCACATGCATGCGTATGCTGTTAGCCATCCATAAAATACGCTGCAATCACAGAACAACGCTGACAGAACACAACCTAATAACAACTTAAATTGTTTGAGTTTGATCATTTTAACACACAGGTCACGCCGGACAGCGCATGCTCACACATGTCAGCAGCTGTCAAATGTTAAATTTTACTTAAGTTAATTCATAAACAATGCATGTGCTTAATACATTCAAGGAAGCATGTGTAAAAATAGCAACAAATAAACAGCGTACATGATTATTGAACAAGTAACAGTGTCATGTTTCGTAGATATTTTTTGCCAGCTACCTTGAAAGTGTCCGGTAGGCCAATGAATTTTATTAAAGTGACAGTACGGAATAATTGTGCTGCCCCTATCATTTTAAAGTTTAACTAACTTTTAAAACACAATGTTCGAGATGAACAATATCAACATGGACCAAGGAAGCCAAGCAAATCAATACACAGCACTAAACTAAAAAAACATAACATCACATGAGCTCATTTTTGCTGAGGGCAGACATGTTAATTTCAAGTAGAATAGGGAATAAAATCCTTGTGTTATCATTTGTTGTCAATTGGGATGTACTAATACTACTTTTTTCAGACCGAGCATATACATAATTACTTTAAATACTCAACATAAACTGCCAAAACTTGATAATGCTATTGCATCTTGTAATTTGTAACTATTATTCAAAACATAAACTTCCATTCAAAATGGCATAGGTTTCACTTAAATATATCACTAGTTACTTATTATACACACAAAGTAACCCTATTCCACTTGCCTGGGATTTATTTTATGTTTGCTGCTTCTGTTGGGCTCGCCTTGACCACCAAGGTGGCAGTGTGGTGCACGTATACAGATAACACTGAAGAATATGGCGGTATAGACCTTCACCTGTGAGTATTGCTCAACTTTCTGTATGTCGCTGCACTGTTTGTGTTCAAATATTTATAATGTAATTGTTTATACCACAAGACCTCTCTATAGTGCTTCACAGTATTTGTTAGCATTAAACTAGCGGACTGTTGCAAGCTGAAGATATGTGTTTGTTTAAATATTTTACATGTAACTGTCTTTGTATTGTGTTGTTTAAATGTAAAGTTCAATTAAAGGTGTCCAAAAAATTGAAATTAGCACATGATGTCTTTTTTAAACAAATGCTCACAGTTTTTCTTATCACCATCAAATTTTGAGCATGTTCGAAATTTCTTTGCAACAAGAACAACTTTTTGTGAACCTTTGACCAACGTCTTTGCAATATTTTACAACCTTGAACTGTTTGAACTGGTGATTAAGCTACATAAAAGAACATAGATTTTTATATTTTTGCTGTCATGATAAATTGATGAATTCTTAGCCAAGGCTTGACTGCAAACAAAGCAACAAAAGCGTCTTGTTTGTAATCGACAAAAAGATACACAACTTTGGCAAGCAAAAGCGCTGAAATTCAAATAGTGATTATAAAACAATCAATCTCTCTAAATTTATTTCTGACTTTTAACTGCACTCTTCTTGGTGGAAAGAATGAATAATAAGGTTGTTTTTTTTTCTTCGTTTTTTTTCTTCCCCTCACTTCCCTTGCGTTATTTCCTGAAAGGTGGCCTGCCGCTGGCTCCAAGCAGCATTAGCAAGCTCACACCCTCCCACACACACACAAACACACACACACACACACACACACACACACACACACACACGCACACTATGGTAGCCGCCCGTGACATTCCTGCAGCTGCGGCGCTAGCTCCCCCTCGCACGCGCCCCCCCAGCAAACTCCCTAGGGGACGAATGCCTAATGAGTCACGCGCCTGTCTGCCGTTACCTCGCCGTGTGTGTGCGTGTGTGTGTGTGTGTGTGTGTGTGTGGGCGGGATGGCGGGCCGACTTGGCGTGAGCGCTTTGGGGAAGGGGGGCCGGGTGAAGAGATGACAGGGAAGGAGAAGGGAGGGGTGGGGTGGGGGGCAGTGTGCAGAAGGCATGAGGGTGGGGTGAAGCGGTCATTACCACGCTCAAATAAAAGCTCTGAAAAAAGGCCAAAACAAACAGCATGTCCTCTGTGTACGAGCTCGAGGTCCACTTCATCACCTCGTACAAATTCTTATTTTGTTTAGTCTCGCCACCTCGTGTCTGGCCCTGGCGCGCGGAAACCGAGGTGACATTTTCACAGATTCGTGCCTGGATGGTGATTAGCCGCTTGCCGGTTAAATTGAGATCACTCAGTATGCAAACATGACCAACGTAAACTGATTACTGCCAATAACCGGATTAAAGTAGTAGTTTGATTAAGGTGTTTACAAGGTTGGCGGTAACCACATTTACCCCCAGCTAACCCTCTAATAGGCTGGGTATGATTTGCTTGATACTCTAGATAATGTCTGTATGAAATAGGTTATTAGTGACACAAGTACTGGACGTGACAAGAATATGGAAAGATGGCGAGACAGCATGTCGTCCCATCGCAGTGAGGACAAACGCTATTGACAATGCTGTTGCTGTAAAGCCAAAGCAGCTGCCTGTTTACAAAAACACACATTAGCGTCACATGCAACTTGTGATCTTTAGCCGCGTTTCCACCACAGGACGTTCGGGTATGGGTAGGGGGAAGGGGGGGGGACTTTCACAGGAACCGTCCTCTCACTGCGGAGTACGACCCATTTTGCGTCATGAGTTCTGATCGACACGTAAACACCGTGCGACGGTTTCTGCCGTGACGTCACCCAAGCACCGCGCGATGAAAATCACGAGGAAAGAGAAAAACTTGTGGCCGTTGCCGTTTTTTTCTGCTTTTTTTTTATATACTTGACGTGGATGGATGGTTTGTGTGAGAGGAGACAGAATTTGATGAAGAATTTGAAAATGCTAACAGTAGGGTGGAACGAAAATAGGCAAATGATTATTAAGAGAATTGTTTTGGTGGAAGAGACTTAAGCTGAGAATGCATCATCGTCGCGCATGAAGGTAAGATCATTTTTTATACTAAATCATTTTTAGCCAATCAGCACGAAAGCCCGATCTGGAGTTTATCGGGCCGGCGGAGTACCTACCCTCGAGTAGGACCTCCGCTCGTCCCCTAAGTTCCTGTAAATGTGGCCCGGTTGGGAAGGCTCCTGCAGTGGAGACGCGCACATACGGGGCTGGCCCCATAAATTTACCCCGAAGTTCCTGCGGTGCCAAACGCGGCTTTTGAGACGCTGGAGAGACAAATACATTGAGACCCGTGACCAAAAACTAAAATGTCAGAACAACTGTATTAAATACAATACAAGCAACACAACTTACAGTATAGTTTAGACACAACAAATGGGATGGGAAGGGTGTAGTGTAAAAAAAAATCTGGTCTTCAATTCAAATGCATTTTGGTTGACGACTTGCTTACAAACATGAACATTTTACACAGCAGTAACTGCTGTTCCACGTCAATCCTGTAGGTGTCAGTAGCACACTTTCAAGCTATATTGTCAACTGTCAAAAGAAATCAAGAAGAAGACATTTCCACCATCTGTGGACTTGCCAATGCTAAACACAATGTTAACAAGAAAGAAATGTTTCTCTGAATGCTATGTATCGTCATCTGTGCCAAAACCTTTTTTTTTTAAACGAAACAAAATAACCACAGGCATATCTAAAGTCCCTTCGAAACATGAGGTTAGCCAGCTGTTCACCCACTTTTCACAAGTGCAGTGATGGAAAAATCGCCCCACCGATTTCTTCAACTGTATGAGATCACTGTCAGACCGACTGAATTTCTTCTCCTCTTTAAGCCAGTTACTGGGACAAACTAGCCTAGGATGCTCTAAAACACTTGTTAGGTGTTCAGTCTGAGCACGCTCAAGCACGTCACAGCCAAAACAGTCATGGCGGAACACAACGCTGTGGTGGTTTGTGTTTTTGTGTGTTTGCGTGTTGTTGTAGGTTGTGGCACAAACACATACAAATGGTCATAGCTGCCTGGGTTTCATAACTATGTAGATGAAGATGAACCTTTCCCAAGTATTTTTGACTTTCAAGTCTCCCAATTTACAAGTATTTCTGGAATCAAGCCATCGCTTGGTTGATTCCGTGCTTTGTATTGCCAGGCAAAGTTTGAGGTATGCGAAGTGAAATGATGTGATGAGAAAATGGAGCAATTAAGGTATGTAATGCCTTTGCACGAGGGCAAGGACAGCTCCAGTCACTGAAGCACTTTCAGCTATTTATTGAATGGGACAGACAGTAAAACACACAAACACAAAATGAGAACACTCACAAGGACTCCAACTACTGACATTACTCACAAGGCCACGCCTCTTAAAGGAACACCAACACTACAAACAATGCATAAATACTACAGAGCGTACATGAACACATGATAAAACTCTCTATAATTGCTGTTATTATGTTTTATTTTGCTTTTGTACAACACCGTGCGACATGGGAGTCTGAAACATTTCCGTATGGCAAATATAAATGAGTAAACCGTGTTATGACCTTGGTCACGGAACAAACTGAACACGGGAGTCGAGGTATACCAAAATATTAGGAACCACCCATCGTTAAATAGAATGCATTGGGCCCTGTAAGTTTGATTCTCTACTGTAATGGACAAAACTTTGTTGTTGGTTTTAGGCTTTTTGAGAAAGGAGTGAAGAAAAGTGAGAACGCTTTGTGAGGCGGGCAGGCATGCGACCAAGTCCCCCACCTTCCCACACGCACACACAAAACAAAGACACACAAACACGCACACACGCATTCATCTGCACCCTTGGCCCCCACGCGCTGAGCCGAGCGGCAGTTTCAGCCCAATGGAGCGGCACAGGGCAAAAGGGGGAAGGGGGAGGGGAGGGGAGAGTGGGGTGGGTTGCTGCAGGGGGGGTTCGCTGTGACGGGAGGGGGCGGCGGTGCACAGAGGGCGAGAGGGCGGCGAGGCGGGGGGAAGGGGAGGGGGGCAATGCTGGAGCGGCGCTGGGAGGTCAGTGGTGGTGCAGTCAAGCGTGCCAACGCGCCTCTCACGCTCCCCTGTCCCTCTTGTCTCACCCCCCTCCCCTCCCCTCCCACACACACACACACCTCCCCACACCCCCGCCCTTCGCTTCCCTCCTCCTCCCTCATTCTCCCGCCGCCTGCGTGTTTGGATTGGACCGCCGAGACCACCGCGGGGGAGCTTTCCAGACAGGTTGCTACTGGATCTTTGTGACGGCGGAAGTGTAGGCGAAGACAAGGTTGTCTCACAAACACACCTAAGTTGACTTTCATGACATGCAATGGCACAATTAATTAAAAACACCACTAAAACGACACCTCCTCGAGCTTTAAACAAGCACTTTGATGAGGTTTAGTCACGCACACGCTCACAACACCTCGATGGAATGCAATCATTTGGAATCATCAGTTACATCATGCAAAGGCGGCCAAGATAAACTCAGATTGCCCTCATTTATCTTCCGACAATTTAATTCATACTTTCTTTATCTGACTTTCTGTCATCTTTTCTCATCAATAATAATCCAAAAGTTGTTCATCCAATACGTTTTTGGCATGATCATGATCATGTGTGATTTTGCTGACTAACAGCCAATTTCACTTCCTTCAGTCCTTCAAGTCTTCTTGTTGGATAACGAATGGCAAGAGATGGTACAGGAGTGTGTGCGAGGTCGCAATGTGACGACAACTAGTGCATGTCACATGTTGCCCACAGATGCTGGGAAGAAGAGTTTTCACAACAATCGCTGGTGGCTTTTATTGCGAAGGGGAAAAAAGCATCGAGCTCAGGGGTGTCAAACTCATTTTTGTCGCAGGCCACGTTGACTACGTTTACATGCAATAAATAAAGCTTTGAAAAAAAAATCCGTAATAATATCCGTACACCTCCTTTGAACAGAACTTTGGTTTGTGTTTTGCACATGCTCTGTTCGCAAGAAATCTTGGTCTGAACTACACGTATGCACGTCGGCCATCTTACGTTGCCACTCATTAAATGAGCCTAACTCGAATACATTGATTTCAATGTTACGTTTTCACTTTATTTGCTGTCTCTAAGGCGTAAATGCCAGTTTGTATATACACACATGCGTGTACGGTATAAGTTTGTGCATCTGGTGCGCAACCCACTGGAAATACACAAGCAAAGGAAAAAAATGGCGAAATATGGCGACAGAAGCTCACTTTTGGAGCGAGGAGGAAACCGACTACTTTATTAGTGTGGTGATTGGCATGAATATAATGTCTTTAATTGACTGTAGAAAGTTAAAAGTGGAAATGATCTCTATTTGCATAATGACGTCCGTGCGTGACGGTTTAGATCGAGATATGTATAAAGCGTAACTTTGATTATCCCAAATATTTCAGAAACCAAGATTTTGACCTTAACCCAAATATTGACTACATGTAAACGTAGTTTGTGAAACCATGAAAAAATGTTGGATAACTACTTTTGAAATCAGAAGTCAAGGATAATAGGTTGTATAACTATCATTCAAGTTACTGTAAAAAGCGGTGTGGTAACAGGGAAATGTTTGCAATATCTTACTGTTATTTATTACAAATCAAAATAAGGAATTTTGGTACAGATTTTAGGAAAGTTGACACACTTGATTTTCTTTCACAGGCCACATTAAGTGATGGAGTAGGCCAGATTTGGCCCCCAGGCCTTGAGTTGGACAACTTGTCTCGCACTCAAATACTGAACAACACAATGGGAAGTTCACAGTTTATCCAAGTAAACATAAACATGGAATTGCCTTTGAGTCCATGAAGCGTGTTTAAGAAATTGGACACCAATTAAAGCCAAATCATGACCCAAGTCAACTCGAATGAATTTATGAGGAAAAACAACAACAAGAGGATGTTTGCAACATGTCTGGTTTCCATTTGCGTGCTTAAAGGAGCGCATCCTTGGAGTCTCACTTGGTCTGAAAGTGCACAAACACATTCCACGTGACCACAATTCTACACACTTCTCAACCAATGGCCAATTCCGGCGTTACCATAGCAACATAGCTTCAGCAACATGCACGCAAACACAAGCCCTGCGACCCGATGAAGACTGCACCTCACGAAAGAGCTTTTATTTTGAAGCACATGTTTGTGGCTATTTCCACAGATGTTTGCGAACGTGTGGGTTTAATTCCGTTGTGCAACGGCAGGAGGGAGGGGGTGGGGGGTGCATGATTGGAGGGGGGGCCTTTATGAGCCAGAGGAGGCGACTGTAATTTCCTCCCATCCTCCGCCAGTTCCGCTGAAATAACAGAGTAGAGGAAGCCGAGCTCTCCCGGGAGGAGACGCAAACACACGCATGCACACACAGCTTGCTAATCAGCCGGCCACCCTGGGCTCACCGCACACGCACACGCACAGACGCGCACACATAAAAGTGAACAAACAGCACATTTAGAGCGACGGCCATAGGATTAACCTTCCGCGGTAAACTTTCTGTCTTTTAAGGACCCAGTTATCCCGGTTTAATACGTCCATTAAGCAACTTCACCACCTGATGATCACACGAGGCTATCAACATCAACATCCTATCAATCACTCAAGTGTGAGCACATGACGTTACACATAATTTAATCACTAACTGTCAAGCGTTTGTGTGCCAACATGACAAAGAGCTCCAGTCGGCGCTGACGCTGCAATTATCTTGCACGAGGCCTGAGCAGGCAGGTGGAACGTCTTCCCACCAGCTGCACTTTTTTCTTTTCTTTACGAAAGCTCGCCTCCTGCCTATAGCGACGCGAGATCACTTAAAGTTCAGCTGTCAAACTTTCAAAATAAATGTCTGCATGAGGTAATTTGTGTCAGTAGGCAGGCGTATAGTGTGCGCGAGGGAGGGATGTAGGGATGGAGGGAGAAGGGGGGGGGGCGTGGAGTGCTGGCTGCCATGCCCTGAGGGGAGTCAGAGGGGAGGGGGGGGCGACGCCATAGAGGCCATTCAAGCCCCGCTGCCTTCCCTCCGCCGTCTCACCCTCGCCGCCCTCGCGTGAAACTGCTGACATTCTTAGCCGGCGTGTGCGTGCGAGTGGGAGCGCGTGTGTGTCTGTGTGCGTGCATGCACACTGTGCACGTGGGTGTCCTGAGGCGTCATGGTGGTATTCACTCGCCGGGTTAAACTTCAGGCTTCACCGCCAGACGAGGAAACGAGGACCATAACAACAACAATCTTCGGGCCTTCGTATCCCCGCTTACGTCAATAGCGACGTTTCACTCCATCACGTCTGCAAATTGAGGTTGAAGAGGACGTGCCGGGACAAGCCAAAAGTCAATCAACGATAAACCCGCATTTGCGTGCAAACATGCTGAGATGATCAAATCCTCGGTGGAAAAAATAAATCAGACTGCATCTGTTTTAGAGGTGTCAAAATTAATCCATTAATCAACAACTAATCGATGACCTACTATGGCGTATTAGGGCTCCATACAAATATATATACTTTTTTAGGGGGGGGCAATATTCAGCTAAAAAAATTAACAAATTTACGCCCAAAAAACTCGTATATTTGCGACATTACAAAGTGGCAAATAAGCGAGAGAGAAAATCACAAATCTACAAGAACTAAACTCGCAGGTTTCGCAAATCTGTGAATACATTTGTTGTAAATTAATTAGTTGGGTTTTTTTCTGCGAATTTGTTTCTCGTAAATTTAAAAAAAAATTCTCACAAATTTGCCACTTTATAATGTCACAAATCTGCAAGTTAATGTCTCGTAAATTTGTGAGATTTTTTTATTTGAACATTACACTTCTAGATTTTTTTTTTATAGGTGGCCCGGTAATAGTGTTTTTTGTTTTGTTTTTGTTGTTTTTTTAACTTAGAAATCAAGAAGTCAAATCCTCTGGTTACAGCAACCCAACATCAATTACTCTCTGATTTATTTCGTCCTTTATGAAAGCAGACTATATTTTGTGTTTCATCAAAGTAAGACATTAGCGGTTAGGTTTATCTGACATTTGCATCGGGTTTTACTTTGGGAAACAAAGACCAAAACAGCAAGTGAATCACTTTTCAAAAAGGTTAGTTAGTAACTACGAAATCAATGGTGAGATGTTGCTTGTTGTTTAGTTGTTGTGGGGGGGTTTAAACAATAAACTATACTAAATCAACAAAAATAAACAGTAACAGTAAACAATACTTGGTTTAAAAAAAGAAGAAAAAAGTTATGTTATGTATAATTATACATATATAAATAAAATTGTATCCAATTATTGGATTATTGATGATGGAACACTCAACTATGGGTAAAAAATGGACCGATCCTCTACTTGGGTCTATTTGACCCATATTTGAGTCAAGAAATTGGTATTTTAGCGTAAAACAACTCATAAATATTGGTCAAATCCTTCACTTATGTAAAAATATTGGGTCATTTTGTATAAAGCGACCCAGAAAGTTGGGTCAAATTGACCCATAAAGTGTATCGGTCCATTTTTGATCCATAATTGGGTTACTTTTGACCCAACTGTTTTTAGAGTGAATAATCTATGGGACAAACAATTCTAAAAATTTGCCATGTTTGATGCCACTTTTTTTTTCCAGGCTGATACCAGTACGAGTACTCAAACCTTGAGTAGGATATCGCATTGATACAACCAGTACTTTTGATAACTAAAATTCCCTATACTATACTACTCTAAATTGCAATATAGCATTTTATTTAAAATAGCATTAAATTTATGGCAATTTTCTACTCTTCTAAGTTCTAATTTCTAGTTCCGGATCATAAAGTTCTAGCTCTTGGTATCGTCCGCCATCACGAGTACTGATACCTTGAAATAAGGCTGGGTACTAGCACAATATCGATACCTGGTATTGGTCCTCGCCCATTCCTACTATTATATTCAATAGTGACAGTCCTTTTCCCTTTTCCAAGCCCTTACCTCATCTTAGGCCGAGCTCTGTTTTTGGGAAAAGCTCTTGTAAAAATGTCGCCAGTTTACCTGTATCACTCAAACACCTCCATCTTATCTAACGCGCCTTCGCCTTGCGTGTCTCACACACAATAATCAGCGGTAGCCACACTCAGTAGCTCGCTAAGCCTCTTACACCCTTCCCTCAAGATTAGGGCTCGGGAGCGACAACAGATGCGCGCCACGCTGATGAAAACACACACATGCAGACCCACAACTCGGCGCACCTGTGTGAACAGATCTGCCGTGTGTGTGTGTGTGTGTGAGATCTTGCGTAAAGCTGACACACGCACAGAAAGCCGATGCCGTAATCGTGACACATCTGCGGGGGCCTCCAGGTTTGGCGTGGGCCCCCAGTCAGGCCCTGGGGGACGGAGCGGGCAAACAGGAGCTTGTCAGCCAGGTGAGGACGCTGCCTGAACAGTGACCGACAGTCAACGCAAAACACGCCCGCACGCAAAAAAGCCAGACAGCTCGTTGTCTCGGGATAAATGGCCGTTTGATGCTCGGCGTCTTTGAAAGGCTGGAAGTGCATTCGGTATTCACGCTGAGAGAAAATTACTGTCAAATCTGTCACAGTGTGCCTGTAGGGTCTTCAGCGGAAAGGTTATAAACAAAGGCGAACACGCTTACCCATCATGCAACTGGGCGACAACACAAACACGGCAATGAAATATCTGTTGCTGCTTTCTCACACAAACTCCATCGGGTGCTCTTCAAACCTATTCATCAGCAACACTGCAATTTGCTACCATTTATTTGGCCTTCCCAAGTTGTGCCATCATACTTTTTGCCACCCCTTCGTTTACTAACAACAGTGGGCGGGGCAAGACACATGGCTGCCCAGTGATAGGTTGACTCATGGGTAGTAACAGGAATACAATGAGAGGAACACAAGGTATACTTCTGAAACACATTTCTGCTTTACAGATATTTACACTGTTAGGTTTCCGACAAAACTCTCTCTCACCTCCGCACACACGGTGGAAACATCAGTATACAGTATAGCTTTGTCGAAACATGACTTTAAAACTTGACAAAGTTCTTACATTTGTCCTTATATCTTAACTGAGCCATAACAAAAATGGGCAAAATTATCCATATTGAGCGTAAACCTGTTCAAGCCAAATATGAATAAACCCAATGTAGCTCATATAGGTCAGAAACGCACGAAAATACATTTTAAAAAAATGGAGAGGAGATGAAATATCCTTACCACGGGCGATGATATTCGGCAACCTGGACAATCACAGATTGGAGGATGCACCTGTAAGATTCCTTTGGACATGAGCGTCTTGAGACTTTTCCCTGCAAAACAAACAAACAAGACGATTCGAGTGATTTTAAAAGAACCTGAACATGCTACCTGAACGCATCACAGCTACAACACATGATAGAATATCAACATTGCTTTTTATTTTCTGCTTTTAGATCCCAATTTTGTCATTACCATTTGGTTGATCACTTCTTGCCTGGAGGTGACCCCTAACCCCCCAACACATCTAAGCATGTCACCTCACCCTGGTTTAAATGTGTCCGGTGGCAGAAATAGTACATTGTGACATCTCACGTGGTCAAAAACTGTCTATCCTAAACTTTTTCACTTCAACTTCCTAGCAAAGTTTACGTACCCAGTCCCAAAAATCCAAACAAGCCATAGCCATTCAAGTTGACGTTTTATTATGTCCATTTCATGGCGGCAATGTTCATATGAACACTTTTGATGTCACACCGTCACCCCTACGGGTGAGCACACCCCAGTTTGGGTATCACTGCCATAAGATAGAGATTCAAAAGGTAAACTTGTAGACTGCCCAGGGCTACCAATGGTGGCCAGAGGAACAACAAATCCATCTTGGATGACATTGACAGCATCCAACCATTTAAAAAACGCATATTTGTATGATTTGAAAATAAAAACTTACAATTTGGTGGCTAAAATAAGCATTTTTTAGATAAATTGCGCTGGTAGAAATAGTAACTTTTCAAATGCTTGTTTGATAGTGTTCTAGTTCCAAACTTTAAAAGGCAAAGTTGGTGTGCCCCCTCTGAAAAAAAAAATCAAAACAAAGCCTTTTTTATAGCCATTAAAGTTTGCTTCACATACAAATATGCAAATGTGACCATTACATTACATTGGCAGTCTTATTTTGTGGTGGAAAGATTTGGGGGTTGAGGGGTAGCAATGTATGTAGCACACCAGCACCCCAGTGGGTGAGCGTACCACAGTTTGGGAATCCCTGCCATAAGCATGCATTAATGAAGCAGCTCTAACTGAACATAGCAATAGAAAGTGGACCGCAACAAAACAGTTTTAATGAAACTATCACCTACTTTACAACATGGCTTAGGACACCAACCAAGAGGAATAAAAGTAATTTAGTCGTCCCATTTTCCTCTTCAGCCCTCTTGACTCTTCCTCTTGTGAAGTGTCGGAACTTTGCCTTGGCTCATCCAATAACTCCACTCAGCTAAACAAAAGTGAGCTCAAATATATCTGCTCACAAGTGATGCCGCAGCTTACCTTTGTGTCGAATACTCCGCTTCCAGTCTTTGGCTGTCTCCCGGCCACTGACAAACTGGAACTCGTTGGGAGTGAGCCACTCGCCCCTGTATTTAATGGAGGGTCCTTTGCTGCCTTGACATAGTTTGTTAATGTAAAGCAAAGCTTTGTTTTCCCCGCACTCCACCTCGATGCACGGCTCGCCGTTGTCAAAGAAGGGCTGGAAGTCCGGGATGGAGGAAAACCGCTCCAGCATCAAGTCGTCCGTGGCGTGCTGGAGGTGCTGGTGATGCAGCGTCGAGTCGTGGAGCCCCAAGTACGCGCGGTGGTGGGCCAAAATGTGCTCGTAAGGCGGCGGGTGCGGGGTCACCACGGGGATCGCGGCGGCATTTAAAGGGGCCAAGTATTCGGACTGGTTGAAGGCGGCCAAAGCCATGTCGTCGCCGTCCAGGCGCTCCTTCTTGATGGCAGGCATGCCGCTGCTGTGAGCCGCAAGTCGGGAACAAGTGCGGGAAAAGTGGACGTCCGAGCCGAGCTGCTGCTGCTGAGCGTGCTCGCCGCCTGCGGGTCGGCCCGAGCCACACTTGGAGACGCGCCGCTTGGTTTTACGCAGGGCGCGCGGATGAGACGGCGGTCTGCTGGAGTTGCCGGGTAGATTCCCATTCAGCAGTGTGACGCTCGCACTGGCGGCAGCGCTCTCCGCCAGCCCCACAGCTTCCTACAGCTTCCTACCTCCCACATGCACCCACACACACTCTCTGCTAATACCTGACATGCTGCGCGCGCCGGGCGCGGACATGATGCTGCATACGGGGATCATTAACGCGCGCACCTCCTCGCCCCCCACCCCACCCCCGTCTTTTTTTCTTTTTTTTTAAAATGATTTATTGCTTTGGCTTGGACTGGCATTTTGTTTTTGCGGTGACACTCGTGTTTCGCTTCTACACACCACGCGTATATCGGTACATTAACGTTCTCGGTACATTTGGGTTGCATTTTTTAACCATAGCTTAAAGTTTTGCGGGTTTGTACCCCCATTTTTTTACGCCAGTTTGTGTGTGTCTGTGTGTGCGTGTGTTTGAGTGGAGTCAGGCTGAAGTTCACAGACGCAGACCAAACAATTTTTGCACTCACCGCCGCGTCTCAACTTGGCCCATTTAAACCGCGGAGGCTCGGCGGCAGCCAACAGTGGAGGGGGGACCGCGACAGACGACGCCATGTAGACTCAAATAAAGGACAAGTTTTCGGAGTGAGCATGGGACAAGTTTGATTTACACTTGCAAATAGTTGCAAATCATGGTCATAGTGCGATGCCTTCAGACACTGAAAACTTCAGACACTGTTACTTGTTTTTTTTCTGTTTTTTTTTTCTCTCAGCATTTCCTTCAAAAAATGAAATATTTTAGTTCCTTTGGTTTAAATGCATTTGCTTTAAACCAATGAGGATTAGTGAGATTTGCTCATGTCAGACACTATGTCTTAATACAGGCACACACAAAAAAACAATTCCCATTAAAATAATGAGGATAGCATTGACAACATCCAACTACAATTTTTAGGGACCAAGCCCAGCCAGGAATAGCAAAAACTCACAGTGATTAACTAATTCACTCCCAGCCATTTTCAACCCCCTTTGCTCCAGGCTGTTTTACTGGATTTTGACTGATTTTGCAAGGCCCAAAGAATATTGTGTTCTATTTCTATATAATAATAAAAAATATGGAACATACCAAACTAAAGATTAGTGTCTCTTCTTTCATCAGGAAAAAAAAGTATATTTCTATCTGTTTCCGTTTTGCAGCAATTAGCATTAGAATATAGCTAAATTTCATCATTATTCACAAATCTGTTTAAAACAGTGGGGAAAAGAGCTTTTTGCAACATGGCCCTTGTTGATCTCTTATACTCTGCTGCCACCTTTTGGCCATTTTTGGAATAACTACTATTTCTTCAAGCGTTCTCTTCAGTTCAGAGGTTGCATCAAAGCCTTCTGTATGGTCAAGCATAAAGAAAAACAAAAATGTATAAATATGTCTTTGGGAGAACGGTATTATTTAAAATAGAACGTATTTTTACATTTTTGGGAGCAAATGAGTTAACGGCATTCATAAAAAAAAAACAGAATTGCCTATAACAATAATTTTGTTCATTAGAAAATCCTCTCTTCACTTCAACATAGTTCCTTGGCACTGAGCAGCCACAAGATGGCAGCAAAGCACCGTTTTTTTTCTAAATGAGGCTCCTTTACGCCGACATAGTTCCTTGAGACAAAGATGCCACAAAATGGCTTGTATTGTTTTGGCCTAAGACAACAGTGAAGAATGAGTTTTTCAACAGAGAGTGAAGGATAGACTTCCAAAAATATATGTGTTGTTGGAATAAATTGTAAATGCTGAATGGTGAATATTATACGTGGTTTTGTGTACTACTGAGATTGGAGCCTATAAACATCACCTCTGTGCATTCTGTAGACAGCTAAGTACGTTAGATCACGTGTCGAATTCAAGATCCTTACAAGGCCTGTGAAATGACATATTGCCACAATTTTTCCTTGACATCAAAACTAGTATCCATTATAAAAATGATGAAATGGCTTTTAAATAAATCCATAAATAATGTTTTCTTGTTTCCCAAAACATACAAAAATTACTTAAATTATACTATTAGGCTTAGCGGTTATGGATTATTAAGATTCTTATAGAGAATATGTTTGCATTGCATCATAGCTACAAGAGTATGCAAACAAACAGTGCTGCAAAGCCTCTTGCTATTGCACATTGTGGCTAATTTTAAAGCATTAAATCCGATTCTCTTAAATTAACCAAAGAAAAACCTTATTTTTTAAATTGCCTTTTATTCCCTTATTGTGCTGAAAGTGTACAGAACTGTTGTGACATTAAACATTAGGTACGTAACCATGATTAATGGTGTACTGTTACTTCTACTAGTATAGCTCTCATTGTAACGAGTGCAACAGTGTTATTAAGTTCAGACGATGAGGGCTTCATGTTTTTTGAATCATCAACTCAATAATTTCATGATCAGGCTAAAACATCCCGTCCTAAAAACATTCCATTTGATCTGTGTTCCTCAGCCAGTCGCTGGTCCTGGGCCACAAGCAGGTGGAACTGGAGAACAGTTCAGAAGAAAAGGACGCTCAGATGTGTACTCGTGCTGCTGGAAGCTTGTTGCCTGAACCTGGGAAGCACATTTGCCCAAAGCGCCTTCTCTCCGCACTTTGTGCAGGCACGTTGCCCTGAGCTCCTGGAGCTCGTAAGCAGGTCCACATCTGACCCCCATCAGTGGAGAACCACCCAGGTGGATTCCCCTCCGACACATGGAATAGCCATCGGAGCAGCAGAGGTGGGGTCCAAAGCGCTGTGTGTCCGGGGCCCATAAATCAGGCCAAACGGCCTCTGACGCACACACAGGAAGGAGGCACGCCGCACCGCAGGCGGACGGGTTGCTCGGGCGGGCCAGAGACCGCACCGTGGCCAGATCTGGTAGAAGGCCGACCGCCAGAACCGGGCAGGCAAAACCGCTGCAGACATTAACAAAAACACATGGCTGCTACCACAGCAAAGATGAAGACACACAAGTCTCCTTTTGGACCTCGCAGGCCGTGACGCGTTGAGCCGAAGGTGGGAAGAGATCAGAAAGAGACACAAATCAGAGCGCATGTGGCTTGAAGAATGAAAGCAGATATATTTGGAAATAAACAATAATGTCACTTCCCCCGTTTATGAGTGCACTGAACAGTAGCACTGACATAAATCGCCACTCGCTGACATTTATGGTGTGTGTGTGTGTGTGTTTTGAAGCAGCCATTTCTAGGAAGAGGAAGACTTACAGATGAGAAGCTTTGAGGTTCTCCCGCTATCAAACCAACCTTTACGCAAAATGTCAACGTGTCGACACGGAAACTTTGGTCGAGGCGGGCGCCCCTTCAGGAGAGCCGTGCTGAAAGCGGTCGGAAAAAGGAAGCCCCCGTGCCCACGTGCAAACACCCATTTCACGTCCCAAGTTGTGACTCATCCCGGAGGGGTTCCCTGAAACGCTTCAACTTTCACATCTTCAGACATCGCTTCAACTCATTGCACAATTTTCCATCACTCTTTCTGCTGTTTGACATGAGGGGGGAAACTTTGCTTAACCTTTACCTCCGCGAGAAGAAAGAACATGAAAAAAAGAATATATCTGCGTGGAAGGAATAGACAAGACTCCAGCTGCGTTCAGCAGACTTTGCCCAGCCCAAGTAATCTCTAGTGACCCAGAGTTTACCAATTCCAGTCCTCGAGGTCCAGAGTCCTGCAGGTTTTAGATGTTTCCGCCCACTAGCACACCTGATTCATATAATCAGCTCATCAGCATGCCTGATAACGATCCTGATCTTTAGTATTGGGTGTGTTGGTAGGCGGAAACGCCAGTTTCAATGCATCCTCACAAGTTTCTTACCATTTAGGCCGTTTATCCAGACGATGGCGCGGTTTCGGAGCTTGAAACTGACCACTTTTGAAACCGGGCTCCAGAGTGGAAAGATTTCAATACGAGCCGTAGACCATATGCAAGTTACTGCTCCAGTGAATACGTAATTGTCGCAGCTCGATGACGACGCATTGTCACGTATGCGCCAATTCTCACATAATGTCAGCCTGTCAACAACAATGGCGGATAGCCGTGTCGTAGTCGTTCTGCGCAGCCTCCTTAGCTTGCTTATGCCTTTTGCAGCTAAATATTTTGCTTCTTTATTTCCACGTTCAACAAGAGTTGTACTCGAATCACCCGCCATTGTCACTTCTCCTGTGTTCGTCTTTTTCATAGCCATGTTTGTTCTGTAGATTGCAATAAAGTTGGAAGGAAAAAAAGTGTTTGTCTTCTTCGCTGATTCTACTTCTACGCTTTCCGTTAACTCCCTGTGGCTGCGCTACAGCGCCACTCCAGACTTGGCATATACATTACAGCCGTTAAACATCCTCAGCGTCTTCTTTTGGACACACACAAGTCTTGAAATGCTTCTGTGTGTACGAGATTTGTTTGAGAAAGTTTTTGCTTAGTCTTGTTTTTCCCTGTGTCCCTTTTTTCATGCCCTGTCTGTCTCATTAGGTTGTTGTGTCCACCTGTTCTCACCAGCCCCTCGTGTCTACTAATCAGCTCCCTCAGACACTCGTGTTTTGTCCAGGTGTTCCTTGTTGTTTCGTCAATTTGCTTGGTTTAATGCTGCATTCGAGGAAGGTGGGAAGTCAGACATATCCCACTTGGAATCTCCCAGTTCCAACCTCAAATGATTTTTCGGTAAATGTAAACAACAAAGATGTTTTATTCCGATAAATTTTTTGTTGTTCTGGTAAATGCAATCAGTCCATATCACGCTATGTGATGTAAAGTTACTTATTTTGAATAAATAAATAGATAAACATGTTTATAATAATTTAAATTATGTCTGTTTCTACTGGGGGTCGCCATTTTCGAATGATGTACGATGTAAAATGGGTGGTTTTTCTTCCCCGACTTCGCATCTAGGATTTTAAATTTCAAAGAGGCGTTCCCATGCTCACTTCCTGGTGTGAAGTTGGAAAAGTCTGACTTCTCACCTTCCTTGGATGCAGCGTTCGTTCTTTGGTTTCTTTCTGGTTTTGTCAGATCTGTGTTTGTTACTTTGAATTGTTTTTTGGACATTTGCTCATATGTATGTGTATATATATATATATATATATATATATATATATATATATATATATATATATATATATATATATATATATATATATATATATATATATATATATATATATATATATATATATATATATATATATATATATATCCATGTAATTTATTTGCCTTAAGTCCTTATTTGCCTTTTTGTTCCTTTGAAATTAAATTCCCTTTTTTTGTGCAATCTTGCTCTGCCTCGGTCCTCGACCATCTAAAACAGTGACACTGAAGTCTCTTTTTTTTATGTTCACTACCTGTCAAACCACGTAGCGCTTATATCTCAACGTCTTGTTTTACACATATTGTAGGCTACGATGTGATGCTGTCTCATCTAGATTAAAAGAGTCAAACTTTAAATATAGTTTGTTGGTAGAATATACTTTTCTTTTCTTTTGGCCATTTAATCATGCGGCATAACCAGGAAAATCTGAGCTCTGTTGCTGAGTCTGCATTTGTTGTGAAGTTTTGTAATGAATTATGGACGATGATCAGTTGTCGGTGGGATTTATAACATTGCTGTTGGAAGAGAAATTGGAATAAAAAGAAGGGAGCACAGCTGTTGTTTGCTAAGGAGTTTTTTTATATATGTATACAGTATATAGCGATATAAAAGTTTTCAAATAATTAATTCAATTGAGTAAAATGATTTGATATGACCAAAGTCAGCAAGTGGAATGCAAAGAGAAAAGTCTGAAGTGCCTTGTTTACAAGTCCTTTGCGTTTCCTGTTCGTCCGTCGGCGACCCCCCTGCCGCGGCCCCCGCCTCTGCGCCGTTACTGGCAGCGGCGCGGAGCCGCAACGCTGCCGGCGGGGGAGAGAGGTAATAAATAACCCGGGGAGAGGAGAGGAGAGCGGCGGAGACCGGCGGGCGGTGCACAGTCTGACCTGACAAATACTCACTGGAAAACCATCAGAGGGCTGGAGCCCACCCCGGGCGCTTGGAGCCACTCTTTCAGACATG
Organism: Vanacampus margaritifer; assembly: GCF_051991255.1. Classification (NCBI taxonomy): domain Eukaryota; kingdom Metazoa; phylum Chordata; class Actinopteri; order Syngnathiformes; family Syngnathidae; genus Vanacampus; species Vanacampus margaritifer. The sequence continues at coordinate 28,979,050 of NC_135432.1, read as the reverse complement.
AGCTGCAAAATATATAGCTGGCGCGGCCGGAAAAAGACAGAAGCGTCGCCATGCCCCCCTCCCCCAGTCCCCACGCCCGCCCCAGTCTCCACTCAGACACCCGGAGACGCTGCGAGAGTAATTAACTATTTAAAGCACGAAATCAATTCTCAACTCTTCAGAAAAAAACTGCTGACGTGTTCAAATGCAAGTAGCCAAAAACAGATGATAAAGACAACTCTTACTTCTAACCCCCCCCCCCCATTACGTCAATTCTTTACGATTAACCGCATTTTCGTAATAGTTTAATTAATCCACTTAACAGTGGACATTCTCTGCTAATGTTCTGCCATCTACATTTTTTTAATAAGCACACAAAAAGTTATAGTTCAAGTCATCCATTCATTCATTCATTCATTCATTCATCTATTCCAGTGAGGGCAACATCAAGGGCAAGAGCTACGCCTGTAATACTATTTCCACCTACCATCACAGTTGCTTTTTAATAATGTCATAAGATGTGTAATTGAATGTAGCATGGCCACCATGCATTGGAATAGTGTGTGTGTTATGTTATTCCAATGCATGTTGGGTTAAGTCGATCCTTCTCAAATAGTAGGGTGGGACCCTGAGTGGGGGGATGTTACGACGGCAGGGAACATGTTTTTGTTGTTGTTTTAACTAAAATAAAGTGTAATTACACATCCACTACAGTAGGTGGCAGTGGTGCTATAATTTTTTTTTTCAGGCATTGATTTTATTTCTTTTTTTTTTTTTTTGATTGATTGACAAGCATATCTTTATATATGTGTTACCGGATAAGCTAACCGTTAGCCTGGCTATTTCCATTTCTTCTTCAACTACTACTCGACCTTCATTGTTTTTTCTGCCATTCTGGATGCCCTGCTTGCTGCCTCTTAAAAAGCACATTTAGTAGTACTGTTGTCAGTGGCTGGCACACCAGTAGCAGCACAGTTTCAAATAGAAACAATGCAAACATTTGAAAATGGGTGGCAATTATAGTAGGGGGGTGGGGGAAACTTGCTTCCATGTAACTGCTGAAAATCATATTTTCTGCAGATAGCGCATGAGCATTTACAACACCCCCCGAAATGCTGGTTTTGGCAGACGACAAATTTGTGGTATTCAAGTTTGACCACAATGTGTTCCATAATACAGTACTGGTCAAAATTCAAACTGGTCGACTTTCCGAGCCAAATTGCCCATTGAGACTATCTATAGAATAATTTGTTTCAGAGTCCACACCGACCCCATCAAAAACGTTATAAAATAGTCATTAAGTTAATTAACATTTGCTCAATATAAGTACAAGTAGCATAAGCAAAAGTTAGCCAGCCTAATGTATATTTTTTTTTAAATCAAATACTGTGTAAAAAATTCTCTAAACTTGACAAATGAGGAGGGTTAATGCTTTTTGTACATTAAAGTCAGTCAACGGTAAGTCAACTAGTAATGTAGTGTAAAATGTTAAAGTTCACATAACATTCTATATTTTCATTCAATGCTCATACTTGTCAGGAAGAACAAATAATTTGATCGCAGCATTCCTGAACCAATAGTTCAAAAAAAGACGCTCGTAGCCGATGAGAGTCGTGTCAAGCCAATAGCAATGGAACGAAAACAGGAAGCAGCGACCTCTCAAAATAAAATCAATAACTCTCAAACTGGGTTTAATAGAAATGTCTTTACTGCTCAATTACTAGCTTTACATTCATATTACAGAGTTTTGAGTCATTTCAACTGATTTTGACAACATATTTGTTTCCGAAATGCAAATGAATACTTTCCCAGTTTTATTTGGTTGTTGTGACGTGAAAAACATAACTTGGATTTTCTACCAAACCGCCCCATGGTGTTGGACCAACAAAGCTCAGAATTTGAATGTTTGCGCAGAGGGTAACACTAGACCAGTGAGGAGGCTGTAAGAGAAGGCGGCAGTGGGGTGGGGTGGGTTTGTGGGGTTGTGGGGGGAGGGGGTCACGGTGTCGTGCCGGCGCCCTGAGCCTCCCCCGGCGGATCTGAGGGGTCAGGCGGCTGCCTGTGATCCCACACAGCGTCCTTTTCCACATGGGATTTACTTTCTTGCTGGATGGGCAGGCAGGCGGCCCATGAGGATTCTCATTTTAGACCAGCAGTCTGTAGCTGTCAACGCCAGCCGACAGAGGCGAGCGGACACCCGACCCCGGGTATCCTCCCTCAACACCCCCCGTTTGACTCCCTCCTTTTATTCCCTGAACACACACCCACACATGGACCGCCGGAGCACACAAACACACGCACATATATATGCACACACATACACACTTCACTTTAAATGTGATGTTGTTGCACCTTACATGATACTTTATTGAATGCTTACTTTTAAACATTGATACCGCTACATTATAGTTCATAATAAAGCTGTCCAGTCAGATCTCCGGAGCCCAAAAAAAAGAAAAGAAAAAGAAAACGCAGCACGGCTCCTCCCCTGCGCTGTTAATAATTTGTGCTGTAAAAGATAGCGTGCCTCTCTGAGTTTGTGGGAGTTATTGGCACAGTATTCCCCACCATATTTGTGCGAGGCAGTGATAGAAACATAAATTATTCCTTATCTCTTCTACAATCCATTTTTCAAAGGGTTCACTCTATGTTTGAAGGGTAGCAGCGGCAAGAGCCACAGCCCAATAGTAGGCTACTTCAAGAGAACCGAAGCGGTGATTACAAACGCCGGGATGAGAACACCACACTGCAAGACTACATTGTAATACTAAATGAAGTACTCGTACATGGGCCAAAACGAAACAAAGGTCAACGTTGGTGTGAAGTCCTAAAGAGCCAAGCAGTAAGGACATTCTTACCTCTACCAAGGCATGGGTTTTTATTTTTGCCTCACTTTGAGTAATATTATATTACACGGGTCAGAAATGTTTGTGAGAATATGTAGGATTCAGTTGCCAGTTAATATTGGAGAGCTTTTCGCAATAATCACTGAATTATGAATGGAACCAAATGAAAAGTGGCCACCATCTCTCACCCTCTTTGAATCTTCATCACTTTTGTAAACAGTTCAACCTTGCCAGTTATCATTCGAGTTTAATTCGCATTGTGTTGCTTACCTAGCACCGGCCAAGCTAAACTTAAAAGCCAATTTTGAAGTTAGGTTGGCCAAACATGTTTTTGAGTAATACCAATGGCTAAAACCATTTTAAGCATATTTTTGTTGTTCTTGGTTTGATCCATAGCAACGCCCTTGACAACGAAAATGCTTTTCTTCGACAACCTTCGGAAATCTTCGGAAATGACGTCACACCGGGGAGTTGCGAGGGCAGTCAGCCATTGTACTGTATTGTTGATTGTCCCCTTGCATTGTTATTCGGTAAGATGACACAGCGCTGTGTACAGTTCTCAGTCAAAACAAAAGTTGTATGAGTGGCCAAAAGATAATAGGGCACATAAATGGACCGCTTTTGTCTGCGTGGGAGCATTTCTGCTAACAGAATGCGGAGCTGTGCTGACATCTTGCTTATACAAAGGAAATCCGGCCCTGGTGGAGGACTCGCAGGCATGAGAACCCGATGTGAGTCTATTGGGTTCTCATGCCTGCCAGTCCGCAATTAGGGCAGAGTTTCCTGTATATAGTACCTAGGAGCTATGGCGTCATCGCTATGGCGTCATCGCTATGGCGTCATCGCTATGGCGTCATCGCTATGGCATCATCGCTTTGGCTTCACGTAATGGAACTGCTTGACTAGAGCAAGTTACGCCATCATTTGTGGATTGATGTACAAGCTTGGGCTAAACGTGTATGCTTGCGCTAATGTTGGAGCTTTCGCAAAAGCGGCATCATTTCTCAGGAGCCGCACGGAATGAGACTGACTGACAATATTACAATGACGAGAGAGGGAACCTGCCGTTTGATGGAGAAGTAGCCCAGCTGTACGTTTCAGATACAGAAGATGAGAACTTTGACTTTTGGGGATTGATTAAAAGTAACGTGAGTACATTGTTAAATACTTAAATAAAATACAACCAAATTCAATTTTGCTCCACTGCCCTTTTAAAAACATACACTAACAAGTGAAAGCATGCTACCTAATACGGTAGGTAATATCGTAGTGCTAATTTACAGCATGGAAGAACGTTGAATTTCAAAGAATAACGCTAGACTAATAACCGCAGCGTATATAGTTTACCAATCTTCTAATCTCGATTGGTCTCGTCTCCACTCTATGTCAGGTCGTCCGGGCACAACATTTTCAGCGTCCTGATCAGCATCTGGCTCGTACATATATGGCTCAACATATAACATGCCAACCTCCTCTTCTTCCTCCAACACTTCAAAGACTTGGATCTCCTCATTTAAGCTCGACATATCGCTTTCTGAATCCAATTTTGACTGCCTTTGTATACTTTCTGTATTGAGCTCTGCCATTGTTGTCCCCGGTGTGACGTATCACTTCCGGGTCGAAAAACGATTATTTTGTCAAATATACAAAATATAAATATTTTTTTCATGCTTTATTTTTGGACAATGTTTTATTACATCACTTGTGACCCTTTTTGGCATTTCATGGCGCATACTGATTCTTTTGGACGAAGTCCTTGTAGAATCACAGGCCACTTTTCCAAAACAAGGCCACTTTGGTGCTTTGCGGAGGTCAAGAGGTTCTCTCAGTGGAAAGAACAAGAAAAGTTTTTCAAAAGTCAAATAATAGCTAGATCTAATAGCTAGGTCCGGGAAATTTAGCCTCTAGCACGCAAAGCAATTTAGATACAATGCACAGTCCAGTGTGATCTGCATATACAAAATGACAAATGATAAATATCAAACCCTCCGCTGCAGGGCATTAACGTTTCCTCGCAAAGAATAAACCCGAGCTCTCCCGGCTACTATTGATTTCTTTTTTTCCTCCGTGTGATGTGAAACCAGCAATCAGCACTCAGGCTGGCAATAGCCTGAAACGGCAGCCGAGACGTCGATGAGTCGCCAACACATTTCAATTAGCCAGCCGCCCTGGACGATCTCTCCCCTGGGGCAAAGAGCGGGAAGGGCGGGGCGCACTGAGCCCAGGTCCACATATGGTTCTGTGCTAGCTCAAATCAATCAGATAAGGCACTGAAGGGCAGTTTATATAGGCTGCAGCCAACTGACTGATCGAGTTGTAGCTCGTGTCTGTCACAGGGCAAAGTAGAAACTCGTTTAGGTGTCGATTGACACAGGCGCAGCAATGGTCACATGGTCAAATGTGTAGCTCTTACATGCCACCCAGAACAGATTTTCCCTAATTATAGCACATCCGTGGTAGAATCCCCAAACGTAGAAACCTCTTTTGCCTATGAAAGCTAAAGTGTACTACCTTTTAGCAGCTGGTTGTCTTGTATGAACATCCCTGGCACAGAATGTTGGGAAGGAGTTATCCAGACATTAATTGGTGTTTGGTGGTACTCTCAGATCTGTACAAAATACAAAGAATAATAAAAAATTTTAAAAAGCTAGGATAACTGTTAGCGTATCTGGTAACTACGTTACAGCTGCAAATTCTGACTTTGTCATTTTTATTGTGGTGGATGGCTTGTGAGGCGCGTTATACACTCAGCCAACCATCATATTGATCATAAATATCTTTAAATTTAATGTTGTTGGCGCGACCACTTTCTGAGCAGATAGGAATGGAAAAATCACTCTCAACACCGTCCACATCACAAGTAATTTGCGCAGGATAATTTTGTAGCAACATTCGACAATGGGGCCTTTGGTGACTTTGACTGGAAGAGGAATAAGGCTCAGAATCGTCCTTAATATCACATGTATCTAAAGCTGATGATAGTTGCTGAGATCGCAGTCTTCTGGGAGGACAGGTTAACAACATCCCATCAACTGAAAAAAAACAAATACCAAGACCTGATGGACAAGCACATTTAAAAGGGTAGCACGCAACCATCTTGCAGCCTCCGATAGACGCAGTCCCCAAATTGGGACAAAATCCAAACACTTATTCAATGATTATGGATTTTGTTATTTAAATGTTTTCAACTTCTTGGGTGGATAAAACTAATCTGGATCCTTAAGTCCTAAAAGCACCACCATGAGATGGGCTCTGCAATGTTGTTTCATTTTCTGAGCACTCTCGTCAACAACAGATTGGTGCCGCCATGGTGTGCATGCGTGCGTGTATGTGCTGTCAGGGGGGTTGCGGTTAAAGCCACAGGGCCACAACGACAACCCTTCGTACCGACCGACCGACACACCATCTCACCCCCCCGCCGCTCCACTCCCCCGCCCTGCACTGTAGAAGCCTTCTGGCCTTTTGCTCCTCGCCTGGCTGGCGGCCCTGCATCACGCAGACAAACCACAGGCTCCACCCCCCACAGCCACAACGCCCACACCTCCCGACATCCTCACAACACACACACACACACACGCTCACCCCGCCTCTCTCGATCGATACGGTTCTCTTTGCCTTTCATCTGACCAGAGCTTTGGAGGAGCCGCACTTCCTGGAGCAAACCCAATACAGCGCCCCCTCCCAGTGTGTGCGCAAGTTTGTGTGAGTGGGTGGATGGATGTGTACTTTCCTCTATGTTCCTGCGCTTGTGAGTGACAATGTTTGGTTGCAAGAGCTCAGAGAAGCAAACAGGAAAGATTGTGAAGGCAAAAAGAAAAACAATAAAAATAAATAAATAATGATGTTTGTTTCTCTTTATGAAGCAGGAAATACTAATCTATGTCACCTTGGTCTTGGGCTTATTCAAGAAAAGCACACTGCTTTGTTAAAAATGTGTAGCCGCTACTGAGCCATTGATTAAAAATCGCTCATTAACCATCTGAAATACTGGTGTTGTTTTTTTTTTACAAGTCTCATGTGTGTGCAAAGTTTCATGAGTTTTCATGCCTGTTTAGGCCCGCAAAAACAGCGTTGTTTCTTGGCCAACAGTACGTCTCCACAGCAACAGTATTTGGAGAAAACTAGCAAAGTTCATGTTTTATTACAATCTAAGTCTTAACAATGTTGATCTAAGCAAATTTTAGATCGATCTGGTTAAAATATCAACATTTTTTCTCCCTTTTGCCAGTAGGTGGCGCTACCACTATAATGATTTTTTTTTTCCCCCGTAGCCTCTCATCAAATGTGTGACGCTGCAGAAAGATAAAATCATGTGGGTTAAGTTACAGCAGCTTTTGTTGTCCCAGCAAATCTCAGCGTTTGTAACGCCATCCTGGCCATGACCTCTGCCGAAACATGATCATCTTGAGCAACATTTCACTTGGATCCATTTAACGTTCTCGGCGTACATCAAAACGTAAGAATATTTCTTGTCGCCACTAGGTGGCAGCCGTAAATACCTGGAAATAAATTGTTTCTTGTCTTATATTTGTCCGAAACCGAAATGTTTTCAGTCTACTGCAAAAATAAAGGAATTAGTTTCAGATTGCATATACGAGGCACGGCACAAATGTTCTAGGACTGATGTCACAAAATATATTATTCAAATTATACAAACTACTGTAAACAAGTTTTCCAAGAACGTCCCTGGAGTCGTGCGCACTTTCCCACCCTTCTCTGCCACGCCTTCATGCACTCCTGGGAGGACTCTTCTGTGATCCTCCGCAGCACCATCGTCACAGCCATTTTGATGTCATCATGGCTGCGTTCAGACTGCCAGCCCAAATTCGATTTTTGGCCCATCCAGATTGAAAGTGGATGGTTCTTTTGTAGTCTGAACAGTCACAAAGCACATGAAATCCGATTTTTGCCGGACAAATTGAAACCACACGGACAGGATGCGCTCAGAACGGATTTGACTACGCGTGCAAAAACCAAATGCGCCAGCGCTGTCAATATCCAATCGGTTCGCTGCCCGGATGGTTCCTCGCATGCTCGGCAGTCAAACAAACGCTTGGACGTGGCTCCACTGGCCTGTAGGCTCCTGTCATGCTCAACCGGAAATAAAGTGACAGTTTAAATTACTCGCACGGAAGCCGGTCTCGCTACCCCATCAGATCTTCACATGCGCAACTACAAATAGCTAATTTCTTGGCCGAAGCGATATACATGTGGTTGCATAAAAAGAAAACAAAAAGAAAGAAAAAAGAAAAAGAGACGCTTAAACACGCTTGCGAGGAACGGGCAGTACGGCGCGGTAAACAGCTACACGCGATGGGTGCTGCCTCCGTTCAACGTTGTTGCTACAGCAACCTGTCAATAATGTGGCTCGGTCTGAACGGGGCCAGATTGGATTTGGACACTTGCTAAAAACAGTCTGGACAGTCTACCCTAAAATTTGGATTTGAGGAGGAATCCGATTGGAGTCAGATATGCTTGCAGTCTGAACTATGTCTTCAAAACGGGTTTCCTTGGTGACCCTCTTTGAGCTTGAGAAAGTGGGAAAAATCACATGGGGTCAGGTTGGGTAAGAAGAGTGGTTGATCCAGGACTGTGATGTTCTTCTGGCTGAGGAACTGTTGGTTGGAAAGGCAGGACATGGTTGTCATGGTGAAGCAGAACAGAGTTGTCTTGCCGAAACAAAACAAACGCCACAGGATCTCTTTGTAGACCTGCCGCTTGATTCTCTGGCCCACAACGAAGGGGAAAACTAGTATTGTAATTTGTAGTTAGAGTTTGAAATATATCTTCTGTGACACCAATCTGAGAACTTTTAGGACAAACGTCCTCATTTTTTGTTCAAATACGACACTGCTTATTGTTTGGCGTTGCTGCACAGCTTTACGTATGCTTTATTTAGTAATGTGGTACTTTGTGGGTTAGTTTGTCTAATGAATTCAGCCTTGTGGGGTTGATCACCAGTAGTCATGTGGATGACTGAACTCAAATGTTGCTAAATTCAGCATTCCACACACAAAAAAATCTTTCTTCAATATGTAGACGGTGTCCAGGGATATTTGCTCAGTCCAGTGGTGCAACATTAAGTTCCGCCTTTTTCAGGTGCGAGCTAAGGACACTTCGCTGTTCCCTGCGGTCAGACAGAGGGAGGAGACGAGTTTAGAGGGGTGGAGGGGAGAGGGGGGTGTCCAGGAAGGCACTTGGCAGGAAGATGAAGAGATGAAGATCAAACGGGCCAGCGTGAGGGTGATTAATGCAAAGGGAACATGCAGGATGAAAGCAAGGCAATAAATCAGCCTTTGGGCCTCCATGCTAATTGTAATTGAAATTAATTAGTTTGGTGCATGGTGTAGGGAACTGCAACTTGTCCAAGGGACATGAAGCGCCGGGTATGGTGTTTTTTAGTCAAGGTCAATGCATCATCAAGCATATACAGTACGTTGAGGCCATCAAATAAAAATTAAGGGTGCACAACTAACAATACAGTATTTGCCAAAGTTGGACACCTTGACAGTGATTGATTGTTTTTTTTTTCCTGTTTTCCTTTAGAAGACAAAGTCCACAGAAAATGAGGTCGTCGTTTACTTTGTATGTTTTTTTGAATACTCATTCTCTTAAAATGGCAATCTGGAGTATGGAGGATCTTTGGGAAAACAGAGGGCGATACTAAACAACAAACACTTGCAAACCTCCTGTGTTTGTTGTGGTCCAGCCTGTCGGTAAGTCAATGCCTTCATAGATGTTAAAGTTGCACAGAGTCATACATTAACTCTCAGGCCGCCCCTCACAGGCTAGCTGCCTATTCATTAACTCAACAGCTCACCAGCTAATTGGCACATGCACAGACCTGCCTGCGTATGTGTGTGCCCTGTGTGTGAGTGAACGTGTGTGTGCTTACCTGAAGTGAAGGGCAGCCAGAGAAGACGGACCTGAAGAAAAAGAATTTTATCTTTTTCAATATCATACGTCTTTCTACATTTTACAATGAGACCATTTATAAATCTGTGGTGCAAATAAATGTGTGATTGTCACTGCTACCACAAGCATATCATGAAATGCACCATTGAAAACAAAAGCCAGGGTCTATTTCTGTTTATTTGAAACTTCCAGTTGGGAGGTTTACTGGAATTAAAGGTGAGGTCTTTAGTTTTCACTCAGAAATAAACACTTCATAAACATTGGATATACACATGAAATCCTTCTAAATCAACACCTCTCGGCTTCTGTTAATGTGTGGTGGTGGTTTTGTCATCATCCACCACCACCCCAGCCTGTATTTTGCCATTTTGTTGTGTTTTGCCATGAGAGGGACGTTTGTGGGCGGAAAGTCTATGTTTACCCCTCCAGCCAATCACGGAGCGGGGGGCGGCGCTGAAGGCAGGAGCAACGTTGACGAGAAAAGTGGGGATTGAGCCATGGGAGGAGTCCGTTTAGAATTGTTTGTTTACAAACACAATCGGACAAAACCAAAGACCCCACCTTTAAAAATTGTACCTCAAATATTTAAATATACAACCAAACCATAAATCGAAAATTTGTTAGTTCAATGCTAGCACATAATGCAATACTATAGATGAGTTGAAATAATCATCAGTGCCGTCCAGCATGTTAAGGCACAAGGTGGTACTACACTGAAGGCGCGCAACTCGGAATTCAGACTTGCTTGTACAGTAACACTGTCCTGTCAAAATCCGTGAAAAAAACGAACACTTACAAATATGCAAGATGAATTGGGATATAGTGGTTCACTTTAACAGAACAGCAGCCTGGGATAAGAGGGATTCGTGTTGTTTTGAGGGCCCAGTGGAATTTTTCACAACTTGTCGCTCTCTGTGGGATTCAGTCCCCATGTTCTGATCTAATAAATTGCCCCCATGAGACTGCAGATAGCAGCCTTGCTGCAGCAAAATATCATCCGCTGCTGTTCATACACTAAGAACAATGAGATTCAAAAATCGCCCTCATAAGGAGTTCTTACACTACGGTATACACTACTACCACTACAGTGAATGTAAAGTATAAATGGTACCATTTTAGACACTGCTTATACAGTACATGGTTTGATCAACAGCAATCTCCTCCTTGTTAGGACTAATAAAGAAAAAAAATAGTTCTGAAATTGTCTCAATTTTCAATTATAGGCTGTAGTCAGTTTACAACCATACCGACAAATGTATCGAAGTTATAAACAGGGTGCAATGACACATTGTCGCTTGAAACAAAAGCATGTCTCAGTTACCGCCGTACTTAATGTTTTTCTTTTGCTTGTTTTGTAATTATGAGCTCAAAGTGTTTTTCATATACGTGTTCACAGTAATTATGACTTTACTACTGAGCTAGCATAGGTTAGTGATAGACTACATGGGAACGGAACTGCCAGAAACTGAGGAAACCGTGAATGAGGTTTTAATGTACAGTGGTTTAATACATCCCTTGACCAAGCTCATGACTAAATTTACTCGTATATTGAATCGGTTTTCTCCATTGAATTGAAATGAAATGGCGTTAATTCATTCCAACTTCCCAAAACCACAAATTTTGGTTACATTTTTAAATAAAGAGTAGCGTTGTATTGAATTAAAATATTAACTGTATGCTTGTAAAGGGGTCGTAGGCTAGTAAGTGTAATCAGGAACAAGGCAGGTTAGTCTCCATGAACCCTCCAGATGGGAGTTTTGTCAGCTGCTTGTGATTGTTTTCATCTCACAAAACAAAACAAAAATTGAGGAAAAAGCTTGTGATGCTGGTCTACATTCTTCTTGAACTTGAAATGTTTTGTACGATTTTCTATACATTTGTGGTGCGGCGTAGGGCCTTTGTCCTAGCTGTTGGGGCTGTTTGCTCGTAGCACCACACACTCTCCGTTAGGACCACAGGCTTTTCTCTGATTGCACACTCCCTTCACCACAACCCCCCCCCCCACCCCCATCCCCAACCCCCTACGCCGTCCTTCCCCTCCGTTAGGAATCTATATTTCATAAGCGAGCTGTGGAGCTCCAGCGCCCAATTATCAGCAGATAAGGCGCAGGAAGCCCTGGAGCGCCGGCACGGCTATTTAGACGGGCGGCGGGAGGGAGGGGGGAATGGGTAGCTCAGGCGGTGGGGGGGAGCAGCGGAGCGAAAAGGCAGGCAGGCAGGCAGGGACTCAACCCCCCCAGGGGTGCTTCGCCCTCGCCACGCTATTTTTTCCCTCCTTTTTCTTTTTTTCTCTCTCCCTCATTGACAGACCCCCCCCCTTCCCCCACACTCCCCCCGCCTCGCTGCCAACCTCGCTTCCCTCCCCCCATCAGCGGCAGGGTTCAATTAGTGCCGGCGGCGGCAAGCACCCGCAGCCCCGCTAAGCCTGCGAGCTGAAGCGTCTATCAGCACACACCAACACGCAAGGCTGACTTCATCCAGCGCGCTTGCGTCACTACTGACTTGCTGGAGCTCACAAGTCAGCACAACAAGGCCAGCTATACACTACTTTGCCTTTTTTTTGGGGGGGGGGTATGCTGTTTCCCCCCCTACGGTTGTTTTAATTGAACGTAGATGCAGATTCAGTCTGCAATCATAGCAAAAGCGTAATCGTAACGATCACATATGCAGCGTTGAACCGTCGTCTCATCCCAGCGGGGCTAAAACTTGACGTGCCTCTCACGTTTTCAGAGCTGATGGGAAAACAAACAGCGACCGGCACGGCTGAGCAAGGTCAATCAGGGGTCAGGCGCAGCTCGTGGATACGAGACGGGTATCGATTCACGGGGACAGGCCGCTAGCGTCGCATACGCGCACTTTCTTTCCCCTCCTCTTTTTCCTCTGCAGTCGCAGGGCAGGCGTCAGCCAATAGATCAGCCAGGGGCAGGAAATGGCCCAGGTCAGAGGGGACAGTGTGTGTGCGTGCGTGCGATGAAAAGACTAACAGCCTGCTGAAAGCCACTTTTGAACACAGCCGTTCAGGACCTTCTGGCTTTGTCAATTCACCCCGAATCAGCAAAGAAAAATCACCCCGGCCAAACACTGATGGCTTCTATTTTACTGCCCGTGCGTGTCTTACATCTCCACACACACGTCAGCCACTATCATCAGGATTTAAGGTTGTCCACAGCCATGTAAGTCATTGCTTGAGAGTGCATCTATCTCATACCAAGTTGCGATAGGAGAGCGGTGCTGTTGCCGTGGCGCAGGGATAAGACGGAGACGGAAGCGAGGCGAGGCCGCCTCGGGAGGACCGGAGGCTCAGCTGGAGTGCTGCACGTACCGCGTCAGCCGGCGCGCAGGGCGTCATGTGTGTGCATGTGCCATGTATGATTGCTGTGCATGGCTGACTTAGTATAGGCGTGTGTGTGTGTGTGTGCGCGCATTCAGTGTACAGTATATGTGAGGGAAAGTCAGAGGGCAGTGAAGCGGAGGAGGGCAGGCGACGCTTCCAGGCATAGAAAGCAGGCCATCTCCCACTATGGACGCTTTCAAAGAGGGAAAAGAGGGAAAGGGGGCGGCTGAGGGGTGAAAGAAGCAGCCGAGGATTCCAGCCTATATGAGTTCATTTGCATGAGATAAGCTTTTCTATTCTGGTCACACCAAATAATAAGTGCATATCACAGCAAGTCTAATGGGGAGAGTCATACAATAGCGTTCAACGGTCGTTTTGGAACGCAGCGAAATCGCCAAGGTCACACAATCTGTTCAGGGAAAGCGGTCCAAACACAGATTGTTTGGATTTCAAAATATTAGGACGTGCTTTGAATGGGAGTCCGCTACAGTTGAACTATAGATGACCCTACATATTGGAAATGAGCATTCACAATATTTTATGGGTGGAATCTATCCGCCCTTAATCGCAAAAGCCCCCACTTATTTAAAAAGAAATAAAATTCATGGCAATTATAAGCAGTGAAGAAGACAAACTAGAGCAAAACCGTTAGGAGGAAGCGAACTTCCCCAGTTGACACTCTAATTCCACGGCGAGAATCCCCCCGGCAGCTAACTTCAGACATCTGGTTTCAGTTTGCTCGCAGCACTTTGACGCGTTTCCTGTGCTGCTGCTTCACGCAGGCCCGGCCACGACGCAGCTCTCTCAACGCCACCAAAGCCAAACCCTGGAGACGATCCACTGCGTGACTTGGAGACCCACACACAAAAACACAACAAACCACATGAAGGAGGAATTAAAAATCACGTCGAGTTTGGCTAAAAAGCTTGAAGATGAACATGGTAGGGTGATGATATCATAATATTCATGATCTTTTGACATCTCCTCGAAAGATAGATGAGGGTTAAAAGTGGCGCGCAAACGGCAGCAGCGAATTTAGAATACCTGACAGTAAGTGGAAGAATTAAAGCCAACATTCATACAATTTCATGAGCAAATTATAAAAATGCTGAATCAATCACTAGAGTGCAAAAACAATGGGAAATGAGATCTGTATCAATTTGAGCTCTCAAAAATTGGGAGGGAAGACAGATGAAAATATGTTGAAAATACTCAAAGTGTACAAAACATTGCATAACTAAAATAATAGTCAAAGTAATAATAATAGATCATTTAAGCTATTGTGTAATTTATTTTAAAGCTACTTTAATTGGAAGCATACTTTAAATTCAAATAGCCACACATAGTTGTTCAAAACTGACGTGAAGCTAGTCAGAATGGGACCCGGGACTACCCCCCCCCCCCCCACCCCGCCCCCCCTCCCTCACACACACACACACACACACACACACACACACACACACACACATTTGGTACTTTAACAAACAAACATTTTTTTTTTCCGGCATGTGACAAGACAATCACTACAAAGGGCTTTATATTTCATAAAGGATGGATCTTTGTCATTCGCATGAAACAGCCTTTAAACACAAAGGCCAGCAAAAACTAGTGATTGGATTTTATCACTAATTTTTCGAGTATCTGCCCACTTCATGGTTGCTACAAGCAGATTCAACGGATTCAAAAAATGGAGGATGGTTTCATCAACGGAATTCTGGGCAGCTGTGAGGTCGCGCAGTGTCACCACAGTTTTTTCTTTAATTATTATTATTGAGACATGGGTCCTTTAAAGGAAACAAAAACAACTGAATTCATTATATTAAGCCTATATTAATAACACACAAGTACTATACTATTATTTTTTATTTTTAAATACTATTCAAACATTTATGACAACCTCCATCCATCCATCCATTTTCTTGGCCGCTTTTCCTCACTAGGGTCGCGGGGGTGCTGGAGCCTATCCCAGCTGGCTTCGGGCAGTAGGCGGGGTACACCCTGAACTGGTTGCCAGCCAATCGCAGGGCACACAGAGACGAACAACCACACTCACATTCACACCTAGGGACAATTTGGAGTGTTCAATTAACCTGCCATGCATGTTTTTGGAATGTGGGAGGAAACCGGAGTACCCGGTGAAAACCCACGCAAGCACGGGGAGAACATGCAAACTTTTATGACAACCTTGAGAACATTTTTCATCTCATATATAAAGTAAAACTACGGCCCCCTTTGACCCCTGACAGCTTATAATGAGGAGGCAAATTAAAGGTGTTTCGCACAATAAATCAGCAAGTGTGTGTCAAAAAAGCATTGATATGGGAAAACACACTTTATGAAATCCAAGGCTTCTGAAGCATCTGTCTTGACATAGTGGACTTTACATGGTACTAGTTTAAGGGCGTTCTACTTTGAAGGTTACAAACATTTACAGCACTCAGTCATCCCCAACCAGAGAACCATGGCACACTAAGAGGTCATAAGGAGTGCCATAGAGATCCAGACGTTGACATCATGCGTCCCAAAATGGGCGTTAGTGCAGCCATTTTGGCAGCATAGAAAACACGTTTGCCACTTTGAGTAAACGGCAAACGCCACACTTTAGCAATGATTGACAGCTGTTGTCAACCAGCTGCCACAACGAGAAAAGGCAAAAAAAGGATCGAGCATGCTCTAGGTTTCCAAAAGAGGAACCAATGCGTAGCCATTGTTGCACTTTGTACATGGTGGCTAAATCGGCAGACGCTAACTGTTACCACACGCAAAATGTGGGGGAAATAATCTGTTTCGGTCATTTGTGCTGCTACGGTTTAAAAGTTATTAAACAGTTGAATTTAATAACTGACCAACACCATAAAGAAGAGTTTTTACGGCATAAAGGACGGCCGCCGCGGCCGAATTAGCACTGCCTAAGTTGCTAACGTACATAAACACTGCAAGACTTGCGTGAAACTGCTAACTTCAATGGCGTTTTGACCACACATAAGGGGAAATAAATCCGGATTGTACAAACTTGTAAAGCCTTTGCATGATCAGATTTGAAAACACTTACCGGCAAGAGAGGAGGTAATTCCACGCAGAAGCATGGCCGAGTTGAAAACCTGACACTTCATCGGCATTCCAACATGTCCACCTCATGCATGTTGGCCTATATCATGTCCTTTTCATCAAAGTGAGTGTCAATGCTCTTGGGCGGAAAACGCTCGTTTTTGCCCTCCTCGTCGTTGTAGTCCATTAACGCTGTGCCGCTACTTTCCTGCCGAAGGGAGGCGTGTTCAGAGAAGACGTCCGGATCTCTATTGGAAGGTATCTAATTTAACGCTGTCAAAAAATAATAATAAAGTTATTAATTATAAATATATATTTTCTGTGTATCTATAGCTATATTGTGAAAGGTAGAACAATTAAGTGCACTTCGATTAGACGGCAGAAGGTACTACAGTATAAAGCTGTGTAAAGCAGCCATCATTCATACAACAGTATAAATGATGGCTTCCTAATAGAATAGCAGCCAATTAAACAGGCTCAGCTTTCAATTGGTGAGTAACTTGAGACTAGAATATCATTATTTCAATATTTGCACTTTTTGCGACATTTGTGTTTGGTGGTGCGTTCTGGTAACTTTCTAATGTACAATGGGTGCCTTGTCTCAAAAACAACGATTAAGAAACACTGCTGTAACCTTAACACAAGTCGGTAATTGTACACGCTAATCACTAACAGCTCTCATGAGCATAAAAAAGAAAAAGAAAAAGAACGGCACAGCAAGTCATGTCAAGAATGCTATAGCGTAACCACAAAGTTTTTCAGTGAGGTGATTCCCTCTGTAGGCGAGTGGAAAGACGGTGACCCGGAATGAAGAAACAATAGCAACCCCCAAAAAATAAAGAAATAAATACTGCCCACGAAGCCTTGCAGCTCTGCAGAGTAGCAAAGAAACCTCACAGGTCACACACGGGATTATGGGTAGTGAGAGTGGTAACGAGGGCGTGAAAGCACAGAAAAATGCAAAAGCACTGCAATGAAGAGGAAGAGAGGTGACAGGAAGAAGCGTTTGAAAAGGATTTCCTGTATTGGAACGACTCCCTACATGCACAGCGCACAGAACATTTGGTTTGACACTGGAAAACCAAAAAATAAATGTAAATACCAAGGCAAAAAAGGCAAACATGGTTACTAAAAGATGTTTTAAATTCTCTTTTAAAGTACACATGCAAGACAGGTGCTTATGTTTTAAGTTATCCAGCATAACCCCAAAACTAGCAAACCCCTCTCAAACCTCGTGGGATGTGGGATAGGCAAAAGTAGTAAACCATCACAATATGGTACAGATCCATTTCAAGAAGTCAGGATTTCTACATCGGCCAAGCTTGAAGGTGCGAAGGTGAGTGATATTAAATCAGTTATTTGGGTCAGGAAACACCTCCAATGCCAGCCATTTGACAGCATTTTGACTTATTTTTCAAGACTCACGGAATATTGTGTACTATGAGCTCGTATACAAAAAAAATACCACATTAAAGAAGAGACTGCCTTCTTTCACCAGGAAAAAAAAACTTGATTATACCTTATTTCCATTTTCTAATAATCAGGAGTAGAACATAGTGAAGTTTTCCGAAATTCAGACTTTTCTCCCAGAAGCAATCATGAAACATACAACAAACACAGCAGAACTGTGACATTCCTTACTTTTGTGAAATCTCTCATATCTGAGCAGTGCTTCTATTCTATAAACCAGCTAAAACAACATTCAGGAATGGCTTTAGATTACAAAATAATCATGTATTTGGCAGAGGTGCGTACTTCTATCTCTGCTATGCAAAATTTTTCTGATTTTCACATTTTCAAAAAGTTTAAATCCCAAGGACTCGAAATTTCTGTACTGAATTTACAATACAAACACACAACACTCACTACTTGCATTACTTCTCATAAGCATACATTTTTCTATCTGGCCCCGCCTTCATTTTTCCAGTCTGTCTGGTGTGAGTGTGAACGAGGACAAATGAAAGTTTAAGAAGGCAGTATTGATTTGCGTGAAGGTCAGGGTCATCGCTATCGGAAAATCAACAAACAGCCGCCAGCACCCTCCTTAGCTAAGCCCCTCACCTTTTGACCTGGTCGGCAGTTACCATGGCGAATGACGGTGAACCACAGGGCCTATATTTTCACCTCATTGCAGAGCTCGGCAATGATGGTGCAACAGCCATCACTTAGCATCTGAACATAGTACAGTAAACACCCACTGTACTGTATGCTGGGAGTTATGGACTGAACCCTGCCAGAAACAGCCAAAAACAAGAGTAACTGATGACACCCCCTTGAAAATGTTTATAATTTCCTATGCCACACAACTACTATTCCAGCCAAATTTAACTCATTTTGACTGTAATTTTTTTTTCATGCTGAAATTTGATTACTTTTCCTCACGTGACCCTAAAATGCATGCAAATGAAAATATTTGTTTCTTTTTTGGTACAGACGCTACAAAGTTTGTTTACGGTGAGGCTGTTCCAGGTCAAATTTGACCTGCGTCTACTAAAATGAATTTTAGAGCTGTTGAATCAAGGAAAATTGGTGGAAATATTGTGTGTTTTTTTACATGACAGTGGTAAGTCTGTTCAAAGCTACTGATATTGTCCTAAGACCTGTCTGTTCTGTCTGTAACTCTGAATGGTAAAAAAAAAAAAAGACATTATATTTAGACGTCACTCACCCCGCTAAATAAAGTCATTGGTTTCCTCCCGCACTCCAAAAAGTGTGGCTTTTTGCTGTGTCGTCACGTTTGTTGACCTCTGCTAGAGTATTTCAGGTGGCTTGCGCACCAGAAGCACGGATTTATACACATGTACTGTATATATGTGTGTATAACTACACACTGTGGCATTTTTGCCATAGAGAGAGAAAATAACATGAAAATGCCGCAGAGATATCAACAGTTTTGCGCAAAAGGCAAGTTGTGCAAAAGCAAGCTGGTAATGGAAACACGTGATTTTTGAAAAAATACTCATATAACGGAAAAAATGTGTATGCTCTCATGAGGTGGTTTTTGAGACGTGCCGAAATAGAAGTATTTCGTAAAAGTGTAATAGAAACACTTTTTGCGCATTCCCTGTAGTCATGTGACCCCCCGCCCAGCACGGAGGAAAGGAAGTAGGAAGTACGGAGCCACTCGCTTTTGTGTCGAAGCTGCCTCTGGAGGGGATAACAAGTCTTTGGAAGCACAAAGCGATTCAG